>NW_005187438.1:2144023-2166182 GCF_000239375.1 Pundamilia nyererei | reverse complement strand
ATTGTCTTTACATTGTAGATGTATGATTCCTGTCTGGATTAAAAACTGGATGGTGAATTTTGCTCTATTTCTATGTGCCCCCACATTTGTATATACATACATTTCAGAGGCCTGCAGTAACTGCAGTTTTCAGATTAAAGTGGTTCTCACACAGTGAAAAAAGTGGTGGATTTTAAAGCACCAGAGGCCAGCATATTTGTGAGTACCAGAGTGCCAAAAATACTGGACTCCCAAAATGCAGCTCAATAGCACCCTGATGACATCATCAGGTTTATTCTTTCCAGCTCTGAAAAGCTCACTTCAGAGCTACAGGAAACATTATCCAAAATCCTGGGCCCCATTGAACTTCATGCATAAAAATCAACGGTGGCATGGTGGTGCATTGGTTAGCACAGCAAGAATTTCATGGGCTCAGATCTTCCTGGGGGCTTTCTGTGAGTAGTTGGCATGTTCTTCCTGTTTCTGTATATTTATTTATTTTTTTGTCTCTGGGTGCACTGATTTCCTTTCACAGCCAAAAGATATCTAAGGTTAACCGGTGAGTCTAAAATGTCTATAGGTATAGATTTGAGAAGGTGACGTGTTGTATGAATGTGGTCTGTGGTGTAAAAGCACTGTGAGCGGTCAGTAAGAGCTGAAACTGCTACATAAATACCAGTCTATTTTTTTTAAAGGGGGTTTACAATACACAGATGCAATACAGGATTCCAGGATTCCTGCTACATGTCTCTCTCCTACTTTTGTGTCTTTTTGTGTTAGAAACCAATGCAAAATGTATGTTCACTGTATTGTTTGATTGTTAAGCACAGTCTGTCTTTCAGTGTCCCTGTCAAGCCTGTGAGAAGCGCTAAGCTACTTTTTTTCTATTTTCTGCATTATGTTGTGCTGCTGTCATCATATGTTCATAATCTTCAGAGAATGGAACGAGGAAGGCGGGGGGGAAACAAAAAGACATACAGCCTCCTCCATGCCCGCCTTTGCCCAGGACATTGTTTCGAGGAGCTAAACCTTGAAGAAACTGAAGACGACAGGAGGACATGCATTTATTTATTTATTCATGCAAGGCTGCTGAGCAGAGCCAAGACATCACAAATAGGGGGAGAAGCTCCCTTTTACCACAAGCACGCTGTACATCGAGTTTAAATTATTCTTTTTCACTTGAGCAGCACAGAAATAATGTGCTTATGAGGCCTGTATAATGAGTTCATGTTTATGAATAAATTGTGCATGAAGTTTGCATGCTCATGAACATTTGGAGCTCACAGAGGAAAGTAAAGCATATTTATAGAAAGATATCCATAACTTCTAGACACTTCTTTTATGATACTGGAAAAGGTTATTTTGGGTTTTGTGACATTTCTATGGCAGCATTATTTTAATCAGTTGTTTGTGGTATTGTCAGATATATATTTTTCATAACGTTTCTGTTGCAACTCGAATTTGTTTTTTTTTTTTTTTTTTTTTTTTATAATTGTCTTTTTAAGTCAGTTAAGTGGATCTGTGTTACTCTGGGTAGACGGAGTAAACTTAAACACCATCCTTTTGGTGCATTTTTTCCCCTGGACACTGGATGATGGATGTGGTTGAATAGTCAATTTTGCTCTGAAATTCTCCCAGCTGAGAGTATTGAGCAAGAATGATCTGAGTGGCTGTCATAACAACAACTGTCCAAGTTCTCAAAGTCTAAGGAAAGGTGCTTCAGTGCTTCCCTTATTACCTCCTTTAGTAAAAGATTTGCTTGTTCCTCCTTTATGAAAGGAAAGACAATAATTCATCTGTTCTCGGAATCAACTGACACAACCCATACATGGCGCACATCATGTAAATGGTAATTGGAAGTGCATTTTCCATTTCATATCAGCGATTGCTGATCCAGGTGCTAAAAACACAGCTGAACTGTGAACAATTTGCTGCTGTAATACAATCTTCTTGTCACGGTGTTGCTCTTTTAAATCAAGATTACGAGTTCCATTAACTATATCAAAGTGTGGTTAAGGTTTGCATTAAAAAAAGGTGAAATCAATTTTTACTTTGTCTTAGATTCAGTCTCAGAAACTCTCTCCAGCAGAAAAACCAATATTTTTTTCTCTTCATTTTATAGGTGGTGTATTGCCTTTTCTTTAAAAGATGTATTTTTTCTCAGGGCTTCTCATTAATATAACACTTTGAGGGGACGTAAGATGCACATTTTGTAGTCGATTTTTGTTGTCGAAGTTGTTTGAATGATGCCCAGTTTGTATGTTTGCCAAGAAAATATCCGCCACATCATTACACCACCAGAAATATCCTGAACAAGTGACACAAGGCAGGATGGATCCATGCGTTCGTGTTGTCGACGTGACGTTATGACCCTGTCATCTGAAATGTTTTCCAATCTCCTACTGTCCAATTTTAATGAGGCTGTATGAATTGTTTCCTGTGTTTCCTGTTCCTGTGTGGTCTTCTGCTGCTGCAGCCCATCGCATGTTGTGCGTTTAGACAATCTTTCCTGCATGCATTGGCTGTAATAAGAGGTGTAATGATACCATTCAGATATTCAGTTGGAGCCAGGTCTACATGCCTAAATGTTGACGGATAGATCAGATATTTTCATTAAGAGGTTTACCTAACAAACTGGCTAATCAGTGTATATAACTGGTTGTTTTAATTTGTTTCCACTCTATAACAATATTAAGACATTCTCTGTATATATTTTACAGTGATGCTGATGAAGACCCTCAAGCTGAAATGTTTTTCTGTAGCCCTCTGTGCTCTCTGTCTACAGCTTTGTAAAGAATTTTACCCTCTTGCCACTTTCTCTGTCTTTCATTTCTTTTATTTTCTTGTATTTATTAAAAATGTGCGTCACTCTTGCTTTGTGAGAAAAAAAATCATTTCCTGTGGGCCACCAAGCTTATTCCCATAAAAAGGTCTACAGCATGGCACGTATGTACATATATATATATTTATAAAATCAAATCAAAGAAAAACAGTAAATGGAAATGCTTTCAGGATATGAGCAGAGGTTTAGCCCCTATTGCGTAATATTTGTTTTGCCTTATGAGGGATGGAAATGTTTATTTATATGAAAATGTCAAAGACGCTATTATGCATCGATGTGTCTTTTCAGAGGTGTAAATTGTGTTGTCACTGGACAGAATATAAGGCTGCATCATCAGATGCTTGTCTGCTGCTATTTTTTTTTCCAGAGGAGCCAAAGGGGATTCTGGGCCTATCAGTCTGTTCTTCTGTCACACACTGTCTATCCCTTCTCAAAGGACTGTACACACACATATACCCCACGCCTCCTCCATATACAGACACACAGAGCCAGCAGAGGGTAGACATCACATCAGCACTGAGGTGGTAAATCGCCCTTCAGAAGCCTTCCTCGAGGGAGTCAGCAGTTCAGCGTTTATCGAACCTCTATCTGATTACTAAAAGGCTGTCCTTGGTTATAAATGAACCCGCAACATGTGTGTGGTATTGGTAATACTGGAGCCTTGGGAATAAAAAAAACATTATGGGTTGAAGTGAATCGGTTTAAGTCAGAGGAGCGGTCAGAGCACAGCTGCCACTTGCCAGTCAGTTCATTACTGTTGTTATTGTAGTGGCAGGATGCGATACCTGTGTGTGAGAGGAGTGGACTGATGCTAGAACAAACTAATGGCTGTGGACTGAAGAGCAGGTGTTCCTAGGCTGAGAGTGGGAAAAAATGGGTTTGAAAACCCCCCCAAAACTAGAGAATAGTTCAATGAATACTTGAACTTTGAAAATGTATGCTAAGGTGGGCGAGACAGCATGGAGCCTATTCTGGTATGCACTTGAAATGACAACTAGCAAGGATGATTGGAAGCAGCATGTTTAAAAAAAGCTGGACCTCCCAGAGGTTGCATAATTCTTTCTTTCCTTACGTTGCCTCGACTATTATTCAGTATGAAAACTACACTCAAATGCATGTGGTCTGAGCATGTTTTCCATGGTTTGGTTAGGCCCCTCGGCTCTAATTAGGAGAAATTTTAATGCTTCAGCATTCAGTGATATTATAGAGAAGAGTGTGCTTCCAGCAGTAGTTTGTGCTCGACCCTTTCCTTTTTCACCTTGGCAATCCCCCCACCCCACCCCACCCCATCCCACCTGACAAATTGGCACAAAGCCAGGTCTATAAAGAAAAACTTCTCCCAGTTTGATTTAGAAGATCCTAACTGGCCTACACAGAGCCCTGACCTAAAACACCATCCAACAGCTTTGGGATAAATTGGAACTCAGACTGCGAGTCAGACCTTATCACCATCAGTGGCCAGCTTCAGTAATGCCTTTGTGCTGAATAGGAGCCAGTCTTTAAAGCCAGGTTTCAGTATTTTATAGGCCACTGGAGTGGCATACAAATCTATGATTCACAATTTTCTAAGAGTAAATATCACTTTTTAGGTTTTGTTTTTTTTAAGTTTTAAATTAAAAGTACTTTCACGAGTTTGATGTTCTGCTTTGCACACACGTGCTTGCTCATTTTTGGTTCTGTCACCTGTTTTGGTTCAGTTCCTATATATGATGCATGTTTTTGATGTTGTGCTTTGCACTGCTTCAAATCACGCACACAGATTGGGAGCTTTTGAGGAGCAGCGTGGTTTGTCTTTTATTTTGAAAAATGACTGGATTCTTTATACCATTCCCATCTGACTTCCTGCCCTCTGTACGCTTGATGTAGCTTTTGGGGGGGGGCCCAGTGCTATTTTAAGTGACACAGAGTGTAGAGCTGCTTCTGGGACCCTGTTCCTGGTTTAGTACACACACACACACACACCCTTCAACATGGTGTTCAGCGATTGATTTCTGGATCACAGGCAGGAGGACAGAAGACAAAGGAGGCAGGGAGATGCAAATTAGGGAAACGAAAAAAGGCCACTGGGTTTAGAGGTGCTGTTTTATTGTGGTTAGAAAGTGTAGTTGAGTAGCACAGGTTTATTTTATTTTGTTCTTTTAAACTCAATCTTTTCTTGTCAGACAAAGTCTCCATTAGTTCTTCATTTGTTGCCCATAAATTATAAAATGTACCCATTAATGTCCCTATGCACACGCATGCTGATCACCCACCTTCATGTGCCAATCACAGCAGTTCCCTGAACCTCGCAGCTTGACGTTTTCTGTAAAAAATCCAATGTCTGGCACAGCAGAGGGGAAAGAGCTCGACTCTAGAAGTGGATCATCATCTGTCATTTGGAAATACTATCATGGATTTAGGACAAATGATGTTAGCCAAGAAGAAATTATATAGAGAATTATATAGAGAGTGATGTAGAGTTGTGTGTGAGCCACAGAGCAACACAACTAACCACAAACAGCAGCATAACTAATGCATGAAGGCCAAGAAAAACAATGCAGTGGTTGCTAATGTGAATCATCTGCTCAACATCAGCTCAGACGTTCATGAGAGTGAGTCTCTACAGTGTGTCATTGTATCCATCCAGCTCACACGCATTCTCTGAAATCATCAACCTAATCACGTTTGAACAAAGATACGTGTCCAGGAAACACAAAGGCTTCAGGAAAATGGTCAACTTACTGGACAAAGGATATTTTATCCCCACATGCAATTGCTTTTCTAAAATAGCAGTGTGCACAAAACATCACAAGGGAAATATAGAGGGATCTCACAGGTGCTGAGTACTTTGCTACAAGTGTTATTGACGTCCATCATGTAGATTCAATGAATGGAGTGAAAGGCCCCATCTAATTTTTTTTTAATTTAGTTGTATTGACATATTTTTTTTCCGATTTCTAGGAATGTAGCACAATATAAAGTCAAGAGCAGTGCCCTCTTGATTTAATCAAACCAATTTATTAAAGCTTTAGTACAACTTTTGAAATTACATTTGATATTTTTCTTTAAAGAGATCCACTGAATTCAGGTGAACTAAAAGGACATTTTATTTTGTAACTGAAGATGTAAAAGCAGTGTTCTGTTTACATGAAGAGGTCATGGAAACGTTTCTCGCATAATCATCTCTGGTCCTATTGTGCACGTGCCCTAACTTGAAGAACTTTATCAGCCTGTTACATCATTTTGAAGGAAGTTTGAGCCATTCTTCTCTATAACATAGCTTCAATTAATTGAAGTTGGAAGCATGCATTTAATCACAGCTATCTTCAATCAGGCTGAGGTTTGGACTTTGACTGAGTCACTTTCTTTTTAATCCATTCTGTTGTAGATTTGTTGCTGAGCTTGTGATTATTGTCTTGTTGCTTGACTTTGCAACCGTCAGACAGACGCACTCACATTTGACTCTAAAATATACTCCTTTTTGAAATAAAGGACTACTTCTGTCTATATCTGGTCAGATAAGCCTAGTTAAGATAAATGTTTTGCCAAAATTGTCTTTCCTGTTTCCGTGTGTCCCCATTTTTTATCTCCAAATCCTTTTTCAGGAAACTTGATTTGATCTTAGGGTTTGTTTGGAATAAAACACCCTCAAGGATCAGTAAAATATTTCTACAGAGGCCTGGGAGGTTGGAGGAATGGTGCTACCAAATTTCCCTTTATTACTGGGCATCTACCCTCCATATACTGCAGTACTGGCTGCATGAGAACGATGCACCTGACATCCCAGAGTGGCTGAGAATAGTGAGTTCTTCCTGTGTACCATCATCCCTGACTGCTCTGGTCTAGACCTCTAGAGGTCCAGACATTGCAGAATACTGCAGAAATTTATCAGGGAAGAAGACCCTTAAAATCTGGAATCAATTACGTGCCACCGTGGCCTGCAAATTATGAATCAGGAATCATATTTTTAGTACTTTGCTAGGGGAAGGAGGCTTTGTAATTTGTGTATAAAATCATTTAATAAGGATTTCATGATCTGTATACTGTGGAAGTTTTCCCTTCCTCCGAACAACTTGTAGCTGAGTATAGGATCCTGAAAAAACGACTTTTTCAGATACCTTCAAGTTTGCAATTTCAGGAGTGACCCACCATTTTCCCTCTCAACCTTTAACTCCACCCACTGACACCTTTTTACTTCCACTTCGGAATAAAAAAGGTGCAATTTCATCCAGCTACAAAAGAAACCTCTCTTCAGAGTGCCCCATTGTCAGCTATTAGTTCACTTTGGGAGCAGGACTTGGAGAAGTGTATCCTCACAAAGTCCTGGGCAATTTCCTGATCCAAGTAAACTCATTATCTATTAGTGCTAGTCCAGTTTAGGGGCTGCACTATGCAGACTAATCAAAACCCAAGCTTTCCAAAAAATCTACCCCGATGTTGACTCTGTCTGTGATAGACGTAAACAAGCTCCTGGCTCACTGATGCGCATGCTCTGGTTCTGTCCCTTTGGTCAGAAATTTTCAGTAAACTGTCAGAGGTACTTCAGGCACACCTAGATCCAACTGCCCCAGTTGCTCTGTTTGGTGTGACACCTGGCGAGATTGTTTTGCCAAAACGTGACCCTTTTAACTCTCGTCTGATTTTGCTCCAGTGGAAGCCATCCTCCTCTTCCTCACATGAGGCCTGGATCAGAGATTCGCTTCATTTTAATAAGTTGGAAAAGATCAAATATACTCTACGTGGGTCAACTGCAAAATTTTTGAACACATGGAAACTCTTTTTCAACCATTTAGAAATATTACCTTACCGTGTAGCTATATCTGGGTGAAACTGGCTGCCCCAATTCTATTCTATCTTACTCTGTGTTGTTTCATTCACTTTTATTTTCATTCATTATTTTCCTCTCTTACTCATAAGGTTATCTATTTTTAGTCTGTTTATCTACCAAAGATATCCTTGAGTTACTGTGCACAACTGTAAATATCCCATTCTGTCTTATTCTCTGTTCATGAAAGAGCTTAGGTTTGTTTTACATGCATAGCCACAATGTCACTTTGACCTCCACTTTTAGGCATAGCATGTGACTGTAATGTAATTTTAACAGTTTAGAAAATAAAAAACAAACAAAAAGATGTCGATGATAATTTAATCAAAGACATTTGAATAACTGCTGCTTACCCTCCCACTATCCCCTTACGTTTCTCACACTGCTTCAGCATTATAGCTTAGGTTTTTTCCTAAATAAACAATGAGACAATGCAACATGTCACCTGTTATTATATTAAAATAATGTATTTAAATAATTTTAAGACCTGCTAAGGACCAGATGTAATGTAAACCCTTAAAAGTGAAAGAGCATGTACTTTTATTTTGTTCAGATTTAATTTGGTAGTGCACACAAATTGCACGCTACTAATGTTTAGAGAGCATGCCTAAGTGTGAGATGAAACCAGAATCTCAATCTTTTTTCCATTATTTTCTTTGAGAGAGCTGTCTATTCTTCTTCAATACTCTTCTCAAAATTGAGTCATAAGTGCAAATTATTTCCTCGAGCTACAATATTTCCAAAATACAGGGCACATTCTCTTTGCCTCAGTTAGCTATTTCTAGCATAAATCCCCGAGTTCATTTGACTCTTGGTATTGGCTTTAGATTCATGGGCAAACAAGCGCCGGTTACAACAGGTTGGTAAATAAGCCTGTTACGTTGCAAGAAAATATATCTGTCTGCAGACGATGAGCACGGTTTCCTTAAACCGTGGTATCATTTCCACAATCAGACATAATGCTAAATCTGGTTTTGTCCTGGTTCCATGTTCCTTAAATCCTGTGCACACCAGATAACTGCTACCAGAGAGACCATGTGTTGGCTGATAAAATAACATTCTGCTGCCGTTCATCAGTCTCCGAGATTTGCTCTCCCATCCGTGATGGGCCAAGCCCCCACATGACCTTTTTCTTCTGCACGGATCCTACATGCACCATTATCCAGCTGATTAATTAAAGTTATCCACAGATCATCAGTGGAACACTGGGCTGTAATTGTTGCAAATAAGCAGGGAGCGGGACACAAAAAGTATGTTTACTTATTACCAGCTGAGTGCAGGAGAAAGCTTGCTTTTCATGTCAGAGCATTTAAAAGCAGCCTTGTTTAATGCAACACTGTGGAATGAGCCCTGACTGCACACGGCTATGCAGCAATAAAGTAGAGCTGCTGAGCACAATGGTAGTGAAACAAAACTAATTACAGTGACAAGTGAGGCAGGCGCCAGGTCTGTCAACAGAGGGGGAGGATGCTACATCTCCCAAAGGCAAGACCCTTTGGGACGGCTGACGGATACTCTAATTTTCTTTTCTGTGAAGAGCTCGGAGGTGGCCGAGGCGTACCAGACAAATTGTCTGTGACGTCTTGATTGAACAAATCACGAACGTCCGGCGAGTTGGCAAAATTGGATTCAGCTGACAGATACAGTCACCTGCCCGGGCAGCGCTCCGATGTCAGGCCATGAACTCATAAGTAATTAATGAACGGCCGTGCTAATTACTCTTTAGCAGACTGAGGGATAAAGCAAACAACTAAGGGTTTGGCAGTCACTGACTTTGAAGATGAAGAGCCACTGTGCCTTCTTTGTAAAAGAATACAATGAGTCATATCCTGAGAAGTCTGAAGTAATGCCTAGGTCTCCCCTTAAATTACAGATATAAATAACTGAAGTAATTATTTGTGGAACTGTGTCATCTTAATCTCTTCTGCATAGAAGCATGCATTTAAATGCAGTATTTTACTCTAACAGTACAGTACTGTGCAAAAGTCTTGAACCACCATCCCTCATTTTTAAAAAAGTTTTCCTTCCATTGAGCCAGATTTACAATGGCCTTTGGCATTTCAAAGTTTTTCTTTGGGCACTGGCTCAGTTTATTTCTTGTACGTGATAATTTTCAGAGGAATGATTTTTTATTTGTTAATCCACTTAACATTGACCCATGAATCATTCAAGCATAAAAACAGAACTCAGTGGAAGAAGCACTCTGGTGTTTGCACAGCTTAGCAAAAAGCCTATTTTAAATTATACCTTTTGGCTTTTTTTTACTGGCAGCTTGTTGCAAACAATAACTTGTTCCCATTTCTGTAGTTGAATCTATGAAAAATGCCAAAGATAGCACAGTTTGATAAGAATAAAATAGTATTTTTCCATCAACAAGTTGAGTCCCAAAGAATTCACAACTTTTTAACTCAGTATGTGCATGCAGAGGACAAGAGAAGAAGTGGTAGGCTTTAAAAGTATCCACAGCAGATGAACAGAATCATCAGAAGTCATGTCCCTAAGAAATAGAAAAATTGACACTGGACCTGAAAGATATATCTAGACCTTTGGTTGATCAAAACAGGACAGGGCTGACTGTCAAGAAGCCATTCTTAAGGAAGAGAAACCAGGAGAAAAGGCTGAGGTATCATACTCAAACCATATAAGCAATGGAAGTCAGGCAATAGGTATTACGGAGTGATCAATCCAATATTTGAAATCTGAGACATACAGAAGAAGCCCAACCCATGTTGGATCAGCTTGACAGAGAAAAGTATATGCATATGGCTTGTGTACAGTGAAGACACGAGTCATATGCAAAGCTTTATTCTTAAAGAAATGCAAAAAAAACGAATTCAGGCTGTGCTGAAGAATAAAGATGGACATATCAAAAAAGACTTTTAAGCTGGTTAAAATGATACAAACCTGCTCTTTGCTTATATTTTTTCCATGTATGTTTTCTCATATTCAAAATCCCAAGATATAAAGAAATAAGGAGTTGTTCAAGACAGTATCGTGCAACCTGGAGACCGAGGAAAGTTTACCTCTGAAGGTTCTTCAGTTGGAGCTAGAGCTCTGTCTTCATGACACAGAAGTCACTATTTGTAACCATCAGATCTGACCTTTAAAAACACCTGGCAGCAAGGACGTGAAGATAGTTAAAACACACACACACACACACACACACACACACACACACACACACACACACACACACACACACACACACTAGTCAATAAAAATTATTAAAAAGCAACTAGTAAATGTTTAATTAAAACCAACAAGTTTCATGTCAACTGCACAAAATAAAACTGACACAATCTTAGAGTGCTGGCGTAAAAGTGAGTCATTTTAAGTCCTCTGCTTACAAATAGTTATGCTGCTGGGGATAGACTCATCCACCCTTTTGAAATATTGACTGATAAATTTAAGGAAGCAACATTTTTCTCACACAGATATATTGCGTTTTTTATGGGAGAAGTCTTCAATTATTTAGTCACCCAGTGGCAGAAACTTCAGAGTTTGAAGTGATGGAAATCTAATATCTGTATCACATCCATCAAGCCTTGAGGGAAGTTATTCAAATGGAGGATTTGCTTCCAAGAGATGAGCACACACACTCCTCTCACCACGAACACCAAAATTTAATTTGAAAATGGGCAGCGGGATTATTCCCATTATCCTGCTCTCAAACATTCATTTTTAAATGACAGACAGAAATATGTAAGTGGCTGTAATAATATTGTGAGCGCAGGATGGTTTTCCTTTAATTTTTCATTGTACCGGTGGTTTTTAGATGTTATTACTGGACGTTGCACGGAAGTTTAATCAGCTGGGCATTGAGTTTCATATTAACACCTCAGAGTTACAAAAATAGAAATTTAAATAATAAATTGATGGTATGACTCATTTTATCGACTATAAGATCATTTAAATTCGTGTGACAAGGGTGTGGATGTGACACTTTTATACTTGTATGAATAAGTGCAGTATAAAAAATCTGCTGTAAGTTTTTTCTGCTTTCTGGCAGTGAAAGTAATTACACCAAAACTGACAACACCTCCTAAGTTTTCACCGTGCTCCTAATTTCTTGATATAAAGCCAGAGCCACAGCCGTGGTAACTGCTGTTTTTAGTGTAGGTAAGCTAATCATATGTACACACATACAGTACATGTGGACGCTGCACTTGTTAGGTTCAGTTCTTTCTATTTTATTTGTTTTTTTTTTTTATATTGTGAGGCTTTTAAAATGAAATGCCAAATCTAACAGAGAAGAATTCTTTTGGAAATTTTTGCATGAATAAATACGTTGATATCTTGAGTATGTACACTCACCGGGCAGTCTGTTAGTTCCATGTTGCTTGTACCTGGTTGGACCCCCTTATTGGCAAAGATCAGCAAGTTTCTGGAAACAGTCCTCAGAGTTTTTGCTTTATGTTGACGTGACAACATTATACAGTTACTGCAGACACATCCAAGATGCTAATTCCTTGTTTTACTGCAGCCCAAAGGTGCTCTTTTGGATTGAGATCTGATGACGGTGGAGGGCATGTGAGTACAGTGTCGTGTCCAAGAAACCACTTTGAGATGTTCTGACCTTTGTGACATGGTGCATTATCCTGCTAGATGCAGCCATCAGAAGATGGGTACACTGTGATCATAAAGAGACAGTCACGGTTGGAAACAATACTCAGGTAGACTGTGGCATTTAAATGATGCTCAGTCTGTAATAAGAGCCACTTAGTACCAGCTGGAATACCCTGAAACCATGAGCTGACTTTGGATAAGTAGAAGAAAATGGATGGGTGGATGGACAGATAAAAATGCAGGGAACACAGCAGCTAACTTGCACATTTGACTGAAATGTAGCTAAAAAACTACATGAACTACATGGTTGTTCAGACAGACCTGTGTACCAACCAGGAGATAAAGGTAGAGGACACGTGTCAAAGACCCATTTTCTGGTCATTTGTGCAAAGTTGGCGCTTCTGTAAAGTGAATCTTAGAAACTGTATCTGTTGACTTAAACAATTTACCAATTAACAGGTTTCAATACAGCCAATTCAAACATGATTGCAAAAAGTATCTAAAGAATTTAAATACTGATTTTAAAAATTACATTAAAGAAATTACTTTTACTATTTGTCAGGGACCAAGCAGTAAAGCATAAAGGACACAGGTGTTTAATTCAAAAAAGGGGTTTTATTGACCCCAAAATATGAAAATATATTTAACAAAGCCAAAACTTAAACAGGCAGCCCAATAAAAGAGGTCAACTAAATGAACTAAACTCAAGATAACAATTAGCAAAATCTCAAACAAACATAAGATAAACTGACCTCCTGAAATGACACAGGGGGAACTTAAATTCCTCGTTTAGCTAAACCAGATGACACACCTTTTGCCAGGCAGGAGGAGAAGCCAAACCCCAGGTAACTCAAACAAAGAAAGATGTATTAATATAACATAAAACAGAACTTTGACCTTGCAGTGTTAATATGTGTGCACGCCATATAAACATTGGAAGGTGTGATAGAAAAATAAATAAATTTAATAAAGAAACAACACTGAACAATAAGTAGAATATATTAAAGTAGTGACTGCAACGTAAACTAAAGTGAATCACCTGGTGGTGAGGTGTGGAGCTTACCATGTGTGGCATGCCATCACACTATTATAATAAGATGCAGTGCTTTTATAAAAGAAAATACACACTTTTAATCACAAATAAGCATTTAGCATTTGTACTGCAGAAATTTCAGTGAGTTATGATGCTAATTGTGGATCCAGGCGCCACACATATATGAATTCAAAGAATTGGCTTCCTCTGACCAATGAGGCATCTAAATATGCATCTTTATGAGCTATTACTGGTTGATATAAGATGTGTAGATGTCATATTAGATGCAGACTCATAGGCACGCAGGGATCAAATGAAAATAAGCTTTTACTGGAAGCGAGGCAGTAGTGCGGTTGACAGCAATAACAAAGTCCATGAACAAACATAGGATGCACTAGGGGTTACTCCAGGAACTCTGACACAACTTGGGAAACAGAAACAGTACGATGTGACAAGGAACTGAGACAAACAGGGGATAAATACACAGGAGGTGATGAGGGCAAAGTGGAACTGTACGGGGCCGAGCTAAATCTGAATAATGAGACACGGGAAGTAAAGTAAGAATAAGGCACATGAGTGAACAGGGTGGTGGAGACGTAACTGTACATCTTTTTACTCTGGAGGAGGCTGTAAAACTTTCTGAAAGGAGTCCGATGCGAGCTCACGTCTGTTAAATGCCAGCAATACTGAGGTGAGTTAAGGATATCCTGAATTTTTCTGTCAGTAAGTACTGCTGTTATCTGCTGTTAGCCAGTGTTAGTGAAAATTTATTTGAAGTGGAAATTGTTGGATTTAGACATGAACAAGTAAGCTTATAACCAGCTGCTGTTGTTTAGCTGGCTTTGTTGTGTAAGTAATTGCAAAAATATCTGGAATAAATAAACATTTATAAGCACTCCAAAAGTTGATTCTGCTCATCTGGATGGAGCGTTTTCAATGGAAGAAACTTTTCATCACTCATCCAAGTGACTTCTTCAGTCTCAGCTGACTGCAGGTTGCTTTATAAACAACAATGGGCTGTGAGGTCAGTTCCTTGATCATTGATATGCAAATTGTCATGACCATGGAACAACAAACACTGATCATTGAGCATGCATCAGGACTTTTTTATGCACATTTTGAAGTTTTAGATGTCAATTCTCCCATTCATTTGACTTCAGTTTTCTCCAAGTGCAAAGTTTCTCTTATGTGTCTCGATGCAAAGTTCTCAAACACACATTAAACTAGAAAAGGAATAATTTTGTTTCTTTATATTTCACTTTCTAGGACTTTCTTCACTTCAGAAATACACACAGTAGCTTTCCTTCAATGCACGTTTTCCTTTAGTGTCAGACTAATCAAGGATGCATCCCAACTATGTTGATAATCCCTATAAAGAGCAGATAGAGCAGTGTTTTCTTGTTGCCATGCCAACTGCCCAACTGGGGAGCTACTCGGTGATTGCTCTTGTTTTCTCTTATTTTATTCATTTTTATCACAGAGAGAAAACTTCTCAGTAGGCCTGGGTATCGTCACTGATTTCTAGAATCGATTCGATTCCGATTCACAAGGTCTTGAATCGATTTGATCCACGATTCGATTCGATTCAAATCGATTTGAATCGGGGAAATTTTGCCTCAGACAGTCAGAAATATTATAATTCAGATCAGTACATTTACATATTTTTGTATCTATAAAAAGGCAGCTGACACTTTTTAATGAATGGATATCACGTTATCCAAGCCAGAATCGATTTTAATCGATGAATCGATTATTAAAACCCACCCCTACTTCTCAGTCTGTGCACATTCATTTTAAGGCTTGTAAAAGAGATTTTGCTTCCCCACGGGATGCTCTTTTAAAAAAATCATATTTGGCACAACATTACTACTGGTTGCACATTTTAGTCACCAGCTTTATTTTT
Organism: Pundamilia nyererei; assembly: GCF_000239375.1. Classification (NCBI taxonomy): domain Eukaryota; kingdom Metazoa; phylum Chordata; class Actinopteri; order Cichliformes; family Cichlidae; genus Pundamilia; species Pundamilia nyererei. Next base: position 2,151,055 of record NW_005187438.1, on the reverse strand, counting down.
GTAAATTGCAGAACAGAAGCATGGATGTAGGGACATCTGCTGTTTAACTACATTAAAATCTATTGAAATTACAGGTTTCATGAGAGGTTATTACTCAAACTTTCCTTATTATATTCATCTGTGGCGATTCACAGCAGAGAGGATCCAAACATAGGAGAAGAGAGACAGGCAAAAGTAAAAAATCCCAAACTTTAATAACACCCTAGGTTACACGCAGGTTGTCATCTATTGAAGCAACCAAAGCAAGGATGAGGAAAAAAAGGCAAAAGCCAGAGAGAGAAAGACCAAAACACACACTAAATAACGTACAAAGGTGAAAACTCGGACAAAAGTCCCAGAACAGACTAGAGGTCGCAAAGAACAACCCTAACAAGAAAACATAAGGAAAACAAACTTGAGAATGGCCGATGCCTGACTGCAGTGGACCTTTGGTTCAAAGACAGTCTGGCAACACAACAGTGAGCAGCTACGATGCCAGGTGTACTGACTAGCTCAAATAACACAGGCGATAACCAAAATTGGTGGAAAGAAGAACAAAGGTAGGTGAAACAGAGTAGAATGATGATGTTAACTGAGATTTAAAACATGAACAAAAAGAAATGGAACAGCAATCAAAGCAAACATCGAAAAGCATGATGACATTAGCTGTGCAGAGAATATTGTTTCCCTCAACTACGACCTTCCAGATGTACCGGAACTCAATGCACGTGCTTTCAACTGCAATGGATGGGCACAACAACTAGTTTTAGTTGTGTTTACTGTCATTTTCACATTCAGTGGTTCCCACAATGACATGATACCAAAGCTAGAATTAAAGGTTTTCTTGTGACATGAGTGTTGTATTACTCTACACACAGACAAACACATATTGTAGTGCAATTTTGCACAGATAGTTAAAGCCCCCAAAAATGACTCCCACTTCTCAGTGTTTTCATATCTGCAGTGTTTAGTAGTTTAAATATAACTCTGGCTTTTCCTGTGCAGATTTGAACACAGTAATCAAATATGTGTACAGACCAAAATTACTGGACCAAGACTCTTTGGAGTAGGTGTTCTCAGTCCGGTTCCAAAAGAACTCCAGAGGTTTGTTTATGGTGTGAACACGATCTGACCTCAAACAGACTCAACTACCAAGTGTGTGTTGCAAGTCTGAGCTAAACACCAAACAACACAAACATGCGAAAACTTACCTAATCCTGTACATTTTGGAAAACTGCCCATGAGCCTCAGAACTTCTGAACTAAAGAGTTACCTGGAAGATTACTCGCTTGATCTGAATCCCTATTGTGATATTATCTGCAAATGTTATTTGCTGGTGTTATCTGAAGAACTGTTGATTAAAACCACAAAAGACACAGCCAAATTTCTCTATTTTTAAATCAGATTTCTCAACAACTATTTGATGGCTCAACATGTCATTTAGATCATCTTGGTCATAGTGTCTAGAATTTGAGTGTCAGTGACGTTTCACCCAAGTTTTGTTTTAGAGCCATGATCTTTTCTGTTTCAGGTCTCATCAACATTTGCATGGTTTGATATGACATTATTTATAGACATTCATTGTCCCCGTAAGGTTGGATTTTTATTAACTTTGGTGGCATTTTAATTTTCCCATCCCACTGCCATCATTAGCTCATCATGTAAAAATGGCAAATCCTGCAAATACCTGTGAAACTAATGACAATATCATTATCAAAAAACACCGCTCCTAAGCCACTTGATGACCACAGGCCTGTGACATTTGCCTCTGTTATAATGCAGTAATTTGAGATGATAGTTAAAGAGATGCTTCCACACACAGTGCAGGCAAATCTAAACCCATTCCAGATTGGTTTTAGGTCATGCAGGGGTACTGATGCTGCACTGGGCACTCTATGGTCCTGCCAAACTTAGAGGGTGCAAAGACTTTTGCACATTAAAAAAGGGTGTCTTTTTCTTTTAGAATTTTGTAAGTAGCCCAAGGCTTTAGCAGGAGAGTTTGCAAGTATTTATTACATTCCTAAAAGCTGGCTCGATATGTTGAATATAAGGGTGTTTATCTGATGTTCTTCTCTGCTGCTTTGGAACACCACAGAGCTGCTTATTTATTTGTGCCATACACCAACCAGCGCTAAAGCCAATTCGTGAGGCGGCATATTTTTAAGTTTGCAGACAGGGCAGTCAGTGTGACTTTACTGGGTAGTGATGACCTGATCTTGGCTCTGTTGTTAGGACTGGTGCAAGTTGCTCTTATTCAACACTAAAGAGATGATCGTGGATTTTAGGATGGATTCTACAACCATCTCGCCTGCGGTGTTAAAGGTTTGTGTACTAGTCTAAACATCTTGGCACTATAATTGATAATCAGCTGACCTTTGAGTTTGAGGTGGATGTTCTCTGTAGAACTTCTATTGTGAGCTATGTGGTTTTTCTTTCAACAGCCCTTTTTATTGAATCTGTTATTACATTTTTTTTCATTAGCTGCTATGAGTCACTGAACCTAAAAAAGAAAAAGAGACTTAAAGTTATATTCAAAATGAACAGCGAAACAAGTTAGAACTTTAAACAAGGCCTAGCCACCCCTTATCTAAGGAGCTCAAGTTGCTTCTGTGTGGCTACATGGCAACACGCAGGATAAATAGACATAAAAGTTCACTGTGTTTCCAATGCTGCTTTTTTCTAAGTGTGTTTGTTTTCATTTGATTTATTTATTATTGTTTGATGGTTGTGTGATTTCTGCTGATTGTATAACAAATTGCCCCTTGGAGGATAATAAAGACACCCTTGATCAGCCTCGTCTGCACGTTAAGATTACTGAAGGAGTTCTGAATCTTGTTGAAAAATGATTATTCATACAAGGGTTGAAAAAATAATGGATGGATCCACTTAAAGTGTGGTCTAGATCAGTCATTCTCAAAGTGGTACGCGGGCTTCTCTGGTAGTACGTGTACCACTAGTGGTACTTGGGTGGTACGCGGGAAATCTCCAATTTTTTTAAGATTAAATAATATACCATTCCTAGCAAGGACAGCGTGCTCTCCATGAGCTTGAGAGCAGTACCATCACCCAGGCCTGAGAGAGAGAGGAGTTTCTTGGCCGTTCTGCATCGGAGCAGCGCCTTGAGAGCGGTGTATTTCCCTTGGGTTGGGGGATCCCAGAGGAGGGTCATCACACGGCGGGTGGACAGCGGATCCAGCGAGGCCACCGCATGATGGCCACGAAGAGCAAACTGTGTTGCGACGTGCACAAACCATGAAGGAGGGTCGTGAAGCCAAAAATCCGGCAGCTTAACTGCCACAGCAAAAATTTTAATGTACAGCTCTGCTATCACTTCTGACATAAATGAAGACAGAAAACTAAACAGCAGTGATGTTTGTAGTGTTACTGAAGTTGGGCTAGCTGGTATATAATGATGTGCTACGTGGTGGGTAGCTACACAGCTATGGTTAGCATCATATAAACCCTCAATGAGGGTTCCAGATGGTTAGGAGCAAATGTAGCTGCATGGCAGGAGAACAACTGCAATATAAGGTTAGTCATTAATATACTGCTGCATGGGCTGGGCTGTAGTTACATCGTAAGGTTTTAAAACTGAGCTTTAAAATGAATAGTGATGACAAAAACTGAGAGAGGCAAACAGTAATCACTGACTTTTTTAGGGGCTTGTTCAGATTATGTAGAACAAGACGCAAAACATTAAAAAAATGTTAAAAACACAACAGCCTTAATAAATGCACAGTAGTTGGGACCTGGAAGCAGGGTTCATCAGGTCATCACTTAAAGATTGGATATCCCACCTGCTGTGAATGTTTTAATGCAGTACAGTTGTTATTATTATCACTTGTCACGTCCTGTTTATGACAGTTAAAATAAATAACATTCATATAAGAAATAAAACTGTCTTGTGTAAACTGTATGTGGTGTTAAATAGGCCTATACTACTGTACTTTAATGTTGGTCATAAGGGTGGTACTTCATGTGGTATTTTATGAGGTGGTACTCATTGTGAAAGGTTTGAGAACCACTGGTCTAGATGAACTTGTAAACTTCTGACTCTTTGTGTCTTTGCTTAGTTTTGTGTTGCACAGCTGTCAGTATATTGCTCCATTCTATAATGAGTAAAACTAAAGACCCTGGTATTAAAAAACAAACAAACTTGAGTTTTGCTTTAAGGCTTCCAGCTGCTGAGGTGTCATAATCAACTGCTTCACAGCATTTAGGCTTAAGAGTACAGTATATTATACATGAATTCAATAACATTTTCAATGTTATAAACCAGAACACAGTAAGAGAAAACCACTGGGAATGAAACTAAGCAGCTGCAGCTGTTACTTTGAAAATTAATTAATCACTTGGTAGAAAGTTGGCCCGTATCTAAACTTGGACATCTTTGTGTTGCAGCTCATCAGCTTTAAATTTAAATCAAACATTGTTAAGCAGAGAGACACAGAGAGAGGAAAAACCAGCTGACTCATTTCAAACAACTTTGCTGTGTTTTGTGTACTCCTGATGTTACACTGTTTAGCTTGACGCCACAGAAATCCTAATCCTGTGATAATGACGCCTTGTACACTCTTGACAATACCTTGCTGTCCTTTTCTCCTCTCAGCATTCCTGTCAAACACCCATAAGCACGGTAATTAACGCCCTCTCAGGTGCTATAACATGGCATACCAATAGCCGTTATCTCTTCGCCGTCTTATCGTCTCCTAGCAGCTCTACCGTGGAATATGTGCCTCCTGGGTAAAAAAATGGACTCAGTCAGGCGACTTATTATCAAGCCAAATCATTGCAGCCCACTCAACGAGCACAAGGTGTCAATAAGGAATGGATGGAGTGACATTGCATGTGAGCTGCTTGGTTTCATAAGTTATGTGCATGAGACTAATGAGAGGGAAGGTAATGCGAGTGTATGTACAGTTTCACATAATGTTAGAATCCATCACCTTCAGCAAAGCAGACGCTAATGGCGAAAGCCACTCTGCTTTCCCAAGCAGGGCAAGAGACCCTTACAATAGCCAAGGAGGGATTCAGTAATCAGGGCACGCCCGTTTCTTCCTATGTTGGACAGTGTTAGAGTGAACTGAAGGCTGCATAAGGACATTATAGCATACAGCATTGCTGCAGTTGCAGTATTGGTTATACTACTTGAAGGAACAGCCTCACTGAAAATACAGTACTTTTTCCCTCTCAGTGAGCACAGATTGGATGATTTGGAGGTGAAGAAGTTAATGTAAAAGGTAATGATTGTGGTTATATGTGGTTACTCTGTTTTTTGGAAAATTTTGACATGTTACTCCCACACCATAACCCCACAACATAAAAAGTGCAGACATTGAGCTTTTTTCAATTTTAGGTGAAAAGACATTTGCATTAATCCAGCCAAGCTATAGGGCTGTTTACATCAGTGATTCATTGGGCCACTGAAAGAACAGCTCTGGGCCATGTCCTATTTCTTGATATTTTGGTAGGAAAGTTAGGAATAGGCGTAGCAATTTATTGAAACATGTAAAGGTACTTGGACATAAAATATATAAGGCGAAAACAGAGCTTGTATAATTCTAATGAGCTGAAAGTGAAGGAAATGACAAGAAAACGGCTAAGAGAGTCCATGCTGTGTTGAAGAATAACAGTGGTCATGCCAAATCTTAAGTATGCTTCAGGGATAATTTTCCAGGCTTCTTGAAGGGCTTTCAAAGGATGTGTGCTGCCGTTTGCTTGTTCTTGTCAAGATGATCCCACACTGTTTCAGTAACTTTGAGGTCTGGGCTCTGGGGAGGCTAATCCATGACTGATGGTGTTCCACAGTGTGTTTTTCAGTCCAGGTATGCTTTTACCGCATTGGCAGTATGATTGGGATCATTGTTATGCTGAAAATTGAAGCCGTTGCCAACGTTACACTTTTCAGATGTAATTGCATGATGGATCAAAATCTGACGGTGCTTTTCTGTGTTCATAATTCCATCAGGCAAGATCCCCAGTCCGTCTGGCTGAAATGCAGCCCCAAACCACAGCAGAGCATCCACCATGTTTTACAGATGGCTGTAGACTCAATGTTGTACCTCTCTCCTGACCTCCTCTATACATATTGATGGTAGTTTGAACCAAAATGTACAAATTTGTTTTCCTCATGCCATCAGACCTTTTGCCAGTGACTTTTAATCCAGTTCTTTTGTAATTTGTAATAACTTTTCTACCTGTTTACCTTCCTTAAGAATGGCTGTCCCACCCTCACCCTTCCATTCAGACCATTTCTGATGAACCTTCAACTTCAGCTCCAGATGCATCTCTTAGATACTGTTTCCAGTCTTTGATGGATTTCCCCCCCCTATTTCTTAAGGGCACGGCAGAAACTGCTCATCTCCTGTAGATAGTTTTTGGCGCAAAAATACAATTTTATGCCTGTCAAACTGTTACCTTTGACATTTTTCTTGAGAAATTGTAACAAATTATACATTTTGTGGCAGGGAAGCTACATCTCAAAACTAGTTCTTTGCTAACTTGTCTGTTTTATGTAAACACAACACTTGCTCATAATGTCATCCCTTGGGTTAGGAGCCTTTTTATGCTAGAATGATTCATAGGTCAGTGTTAAGTGGCTTAACAAACCAAACCAAACAAAAACATTCCTCTGGAAATGGTCAGATACAAGAATTGAAAGAATAGAATAGAATAAAATTCAACTTTATTGTTATTGCACATGTCACAGGTACAGGGCAACGAAATGCAGTTTGCATCCATCCAGAAGTGCTTTAGCCATGATATAGATATATTACAATATATATTAGTAATAATATAGATATGTAAGTATATTACAGAAATGGGTCTATTACAGTATGTAATATGTACACTGTATGAAGTACGTTATGAATATGCTATAAGAAAGCAACCGATATCCAAAGAAAAGCTTTGAAATATATTCTGAAACCCTGTATTGTGTATTGATGGCGGCGCGCACGGGTGCAGCGGCTCTTAGCTCTCCAGTTTGGTGCTCGTTTTTACTTTTAATGTGGATATTTTTGAATGTTTGCAACGCCGCCATCTCTTACAGTC
>NW_005187438.1:2128152-2142129 GCF_000239375.1 Pundamilia nyererei | reverse complement strand
ATTTTCTGCTGTGTTTCACTTGAATTTATTTGAAAGAGTGAGTGTAAACACAAAAACCTATTTTATTTTATGTGCTGGAATGTGCAGAAATCAGGTTTAAATGTTAAACAAATTTCTTCCAGTCAGAGAATGGTGCATATAATTTAATGTTTGCTTCATGCGTAAAGTTTTAAAAAGAGACTTTTCCATTTGATTACATTTTATATGATGGATTATGCAGAAAAAATAGAATTAGGCTGAAAGATCTATCGCTTTATTACCTATTTAGGTTGTAAATCATGTTTTTAAAAAGTAACTAAGTAACTAATTACTTTTGAAAATAAGTAATCAGTAAAGTAACTGGATTACTTTTTGGGGGAAGTAATCAGTAATTAGTTACTGATTACTTTTTTCAAGTAACTTGACCAACACTGACCACTACACACATAAGTGCATGGAGTTCCCTATTAATTTGTATTGACAATATTAATATAATATGATCATATAAAATTAAGATAATAGTAAATAAAATACTCTTCTTAATTAATTAATTAAAATCCTTCATTAATAAACACATTACCAAGATGTCTTCAAGCAGGACACCAGTGACTGGCCAGCTTCCTTATAATGCTACGGTAATCCTTCACAAACACAAAGCCGTCACATCACTCAGTACGTGTGATATGCAACATAGATTTAGTTGTCAGAAATAACAATAATTTAATCAGGTTTATCCATAATTGTGGCTGATTGATTGATAATTGTTTTGACTGACATTTGGCAAGACTCTAATTGGGAGCGTCTGGAGCTTCTCAGAGGGATTAGCATTAGTCTTTGCCCCCCTCCCGTCAGATCATCATGATGTACTGCAGGTTGATTGATGGACAGATGAATAGAGTGTGCCAATTTGACTCCAGTGTGTTAAGACAGAATCACCCGTGCACTCATCGCCCACACACATATGCTTGTGGGTGATGAGTGCACATGGGTGGAACCCCCCCCCAAAACAGTCACTCTTGATATATGAATATGAACAATAATTAAACAGTCATTTTTCTTTATTTTGCAGCTTTTCAATTTTACTATGAGGCACAGAATGCGTTGCACTGTATATGAAATCTATTACTAATTTTCCCTTTTACAAAGCTTCTGTGTAAAATACTTTCTAATGTACACTGAATTATATTTTTCCAAGTTGCTGCATCATTAACCCAAGAAATCTGTTCGCTGTTGATTATATTTAGACTTTTGAAGCCCTTAATTGTGTTTTACTTTATTTTCTTTGTTAAACTGAGCTCTTTTCCCATTTGTAATTTTTCCTGATTGAGCCTTTCCCCCCATTTTTTGTCTTATTGACCTAGTCTAGTTTATTTAAGGTATTTGCAATACATGTCTTTATGCATACATGGATTCAGGTAAGGAAATGTCAGACAGTTTATTGTGTTATTCTAGACACAGTGTTTTCAGTGAAACATTTCATTTATCTGCGTGACACATAATGCTTTGAATGTTATGGTCTTTAATGATCTTAGAACTGTTCTTTGTCCAAGGAGGAATGATTGTTTTTTTAATCATGTATGCTGTACAAGACTTTTGAGCACAAGTTGGGCTTTTTTTTGGATTTTCTGTAATCCACACAGGGTCACACACAGGAGATATACATACACACCTATTAATATTTGGTTAAATGTTCCTTTGCAAGTTTCACCTTGACCAAATGCTTTTGATCAAGGTGAAACTCTATATGAATATGCTGTTTTTTGGTCAAGGTGAATAATTCTGACATGATATTTGACCACTTGTCTTGGCAGAAAAAATATCATTTAAATTGGTTGGTTTGTTGGCACAGACCTGGCCTTTAGACGAATTTCCAATACGGTTGTTTTTTTATTTTTCTTTCTTTCTTTCTTTCTTTCTTTCTTTTTTTTTGGCTTCTGGAGTTCAGGAATATTTTAAACTCTACATGAATATGCTGTTTATTGACTTCACTTCTGCACATACAGTACATAAAGGTTGTTTTTGTTTGAGTTCGGCCTAAAGAGTGAGGCATTTGGGTCCTTCTTTCCCAAACGTAATATATGATCCAGAAAGATTGTTATTCTCTCTGGGCCAAAACACATTTAACATGAGTGAGGCAAAGTAAAAAAAAAAAAAAAAACTGTTCTGTGGTCAGACGAATGGAAATTTAAAACTCTTTTTTTGGAAAACATGAACATTTCATCTTCCAGACTAAAGACCAGAAAAACCATAAGGGTTCAATGCTCAGATCAAAGCTAGCATCTTTGATATTATGGGGGTAAATTAGGGCCTGACAGCTGGAACTGACAGCTTGCACCTGGAAGCACCATCAATGGTGAAAGTTACATATCAGTTTTAGAGCCACATTTGTTTGTATTAACATCTTTCTCGAGTAAACCATTGACACAGAGTAATTCCTATTTGTTGAAGCCTGTACATACTGCTTTGTTTTGAGCCCTCTATTGACAACACGCACACACACACACACACACGCAGTTAAAAAAGTACCTCCTGTCGCTCAGCTGTAGCCTTGGCCACAGCCTTTCCAAAGTCACTGCACAATTCATTTGATCCATGGTTCCATGAGTCAAAGGCTGAATGCTAACCTTTCACAATGCCAGCACAATAGAGAGACTCATGACATAGACAGGGGGATCATCTGTTACTGCTCCTGGTTAAAGACACAAAACAACAGCAAGCAGGGGTTTACTGTATCTCACTCTGACAAATGGTACCATTTTTAAGTATGAAAACATCCCTGTGCTATAACTGGAACTGATATTTTTACTGCATATAAGCAATCTCAGAGTTTTTCTTAATGCAGTAAAAATATTTCAAATATTGTATGTATTGACATATAAATAGCGAAATCAACACATAGCATGTAAGAAACATGTTGGTAACAAATGTTCCCAACTTGCCCAGAGGGCCTCACTCATATTTACTTGCAATATGCTTTCCAACTCTGAGGAAGGCCGCATAACTATATAAGTTTTTTGTCACGGCCGCGGTGGCAAGCCATGTGGAGTTTGTGAGAGAGGACCCAAAATGCAGCCACGGCTGAGATGCGAGTGAGCTTTATTCAGGAGGTAGTGTACAAACTGAACGTATTAACAGAAACTAAGGATAACCTGTACTGGGAAGCTAAGAAAACAGACCAGAAACCTTAAACGTGCAGCGGAAACTCAGGGAGACGGCACAGACAGACCAGTGACAAGCACAAGAGGACACACTATAAACACACAGAGGGAAACGAGGAAACTACACACAGGAGGGAGACACGGCTGAACCTAATTAACGTGACGAAATAGGGAAGGTGCAAAACTGAACACACTGACATCAGACACAGACCTTCAAAGTTTGCTAACACAAACAGGAAATACACAGAATGGACTCAGAGACACGGTACAGACAGAGAACAGAGGGAACACACGGGCAGACACAAAACAGAGGAAGCAAAGAACCAAAACCCTAAGAACTAAAAAGTCTAAACCCAAATACATAGACAGAATACACTAGAATGTCAGAAATTCATACTCTGCAACAGAGTTTCCAAAACTACAGCTTTTTAAGAAGCTTCACAAATATACAACAGATTAGTGAAACTTAAAATGTGTCAGTGGCATGTGGCAGTATTTTTCTTTTTCCTTTTTCCAGATTTCCCAACTTTCTCATTTAAAGTCCAGTTTTAGCTTCAAGTTGACAAGATTAGAGTGTTTCTGTTGATAAAACACCAGCAGTTCAGTCCCAAATTAATCTCTGCCTGAGATGAAACCAAATTAATTTTGTGGGTCTGACAATGCAGAGTAACAAAACACTGGAAGATGGAGTGCTGAAAATAATTTTGAGATGAATTGATATTCTAAGCTGTGAAGGTCATAAACCCTCTGGATTAAATGCAGACCACATTGTGTTTGCTGATTGATTTTTGGTTGTGGCTATTTTTCTTCAGTGAGCACTGACATATTGTGCATTAACAACACACACCTAACTAAAAGAAACGGTACACTGAACAATGCTGAGGAGTGAAAAGCACTTTCAGATGCAGCTGTAGAGCAAATGTTGAAAATAATGATGACGCTCTATTTTAAGAATATGTATCTTAAAGTTGGTCTGAAAATTATCTTACGGTATATTTCTGTGGTAACCTTGTAATTAAGTTCATGTGTTGGTTCCTTAATATATATTCGGATCTATTCCCTTCCACCTTTTCATTAAGCCTCCAAGCACCGCTGTTTGCTGTGTGCCAGCCACTTGCCTCATTGTTGATTCTACAATTCCCTGCAAACGTGAGAACCTGTGGTCAAAGATGCTGCAGAACAGTTTCCCAATTTATATTCTGATATTAAGGTCTGATCAGATCACCTGTTTCTGTAGAGAAAACATGAGACTTGCATATTTTATTAAAATCATAAAAAATTAGAATATTACAATTTTATTAAGAAAATGTATTATACGCTTTGCTGTTGTTATATGTTTAAGTTCTGAACTTCCTTGGCTGATTGTCTTCATTACTTTAAATTTTTTTTAAATGTTACTGTTCCCTTTACAAACTTGAGCAATCTGTTTTTTAAGGGTTACAGTCAATAAGATGATGACCTGTAAGATGTCTTAATCCAGCGGTCTCCAACCTTTTTTGCGCCACGGACCAGTTTATGCCCGACAATATTTTCACGGACCGGCCTTTAATGTGTCGCAGATAAATACAACAAGATAAAACTAGTACCGGTACTGAAAAAAAGGAGATTTATTCATAACACACGTGAAAAGACCCAGGAAAACCGAGTTAACGATCAAAACGATAACAAAATAATGCTGAAAACCGATAAAAACCCTGAAAACCATACATTTCACACCTGAGCCTCAACTCTCGCGGCCCGGTACCAAACAACTCACGGACCGGTACCGGTCCGAGGCCCGGGGGTTGGCGACCGCTGTCTTAATTTACAGGCGTCGAAGTATTTTGACTAATTTTCAGTTGTGCACCAGGAGCTTCAGCTTGTCTTTCTATTCTGTTTAGAGGCAGTTTGTGATGTTCTGTACAGGGAGTAGTACAAACCTTTGCATGAAGTCATTCTGGGTAATTTCCTGTACTTACAATACTCTGATAGTCTAAAAATGGACTTCTGGAAACTTGTCAAAGTCTAAAATGCTTTAATGCCTCTTTAATCATTTGAACTGTCTTTTCTGTGCTCCGATAATTAAAAAAAAAAAGAGAAATCCTTTGTAAACATCAATTAGTCTTTTTACCTTGATAAACCTGCATCACACAACACAGTGTGTCACTGGAACACAGAAGTGATGGATTCTGACAATAGGCCTCTTTTGCAGATACTGAATTAAAGTTATAAATTATTTGTGCTTTTTCTTTCAAAATCAATAAAATCTCTAAGTAACTAAGCAGATTACAATATGGTACTTGATTGCATTCACCTTACAGTTGTAGATTTATCTGCAGAAGTGGTTAAATGAGCTCCACTGATAAATGGCACTGCTCGTATTATAGTACTGTGCATGGACTTTTTAGCATAACTTTGTTTGGTCTCACATAAAGAGACCTTACTTTTTATATATTAGCTGTAATAATCAGTTAATAAGTTTAATATTCATGAAGTCACGCCGAGTAAGCCGTGTTAATAACCTCCATGAACCTCTTTATTGGTTTCTACATGAGCTCTGGTAACCAGGATGGAGTTATGAATCTCTTGTTTATCATTTAACAGTACAGTTTTGAGCCAGTAAGAACAGTGAATGCTGATAAAAAGGCTTGCATGTTTGCTCCGTCTTTGCAAATCAGTCATGCATTTTCCAATTACAGCTCTACAGTCACCAGACCATTCGGAACCACCAGAGCAGAGACAAACAAGAAGATTAAGAAAAAATGATATGACACACAATCACATCTCTAACCAGACCATGACAGAAATAACCAACACAGCCGGACCCTTCACAGGAAAGGCAAAAATGGAAATCTTCAAACTGTGAGGGCGAAGTGAGAAATAGGCAAAAAGATATGTGGTGACGACAGAAGCTGTTGTGATTGATTACATGTGATGTAGAGCAATTAAAAGAAATTAACAATTTGCATTTTAATAACATTATTATCATCAGTTAAATGAATTCATTAGTCTTGATTAGTTTGGTATCAGTATGACAAGTGCAGCTCAATAGAGCGTGATGACACTAATAGAAGGCTGAGGAACGCAACAGAGCTGAGACAGATAGGAGGCTTGTGGTGAAGGGGGGTCATATATGTATGGGGAGGGGGGATTTTGTAAGATAAACAGCTTCTCAAAGCTGTGTATGAAGACACACACACACACACACACACACACACACACACGCAAATCACATCAGTGTTTGGCTCAAACTTGCATGTTTTTTGCCTTAGATGTTGAGTATATAAATTTCAAATAGTGCTGCAAAGCTCCACAGACTTTTGCATGGGTTTAAGTGTTCCATTGTTTGGACTAAAGTTACCCTAACTATATAAAAGCTGGGATTTCAATATGGGAGTGTACTGGAATGAAAAACAATTGGTAGATAAAACAGATAAAAGTCAAGTTTATGACTGATATCATTTAATGCATTTTACATTAACTCTAAGAAGGTTTGATCTGTGCTAAAAAGCTGCTCTCTGAATTTGGTGGAGTGCAAAAATGACGCAGTTGATATTAACAAAGTCATATACATGGATTGGTCTTTTAAGTAAAGACAGTTAAAGGGAACATGCTAAAATATTAAAATATACACTACATACACATTAATTTTGGATATAGAGAAAGCCAGCGTGCCGTGATGTTCTGCTCAAACCACGTTATCTAGCTAAACCTTGCAAGCCGACAGCATTTGGTCCGTAGGCTTTGTATGTGAAACCCTGGCTGCTTTTGAAATTGTCGTTGGTGCATTGCAGTTAACAGGAGGGGAACTCAGGACTGTTTACCCAGCTTAGGTAAGACTACTCATACTCCTCTAGTTATACTTTGACCTCAGAAATAGTGCACTGAAATAGAATGAGCATCACTTCTGAAACATTCAGCTACATTTGGAGTTCTTTCCAAATGGAGGGAGGATCTGAAATATCATTAGATGAGATAAAATCTAACCCAAGTCCAAGTGTATCAATCTGAGCAAGGGTTCGAGATTGCCTTTAGAAATACAGAGTGGTCCTTTAAAAAATACTAATGCTATTTCTTTTAATTAATTTAAAACTTTTGGCCTAAGGAAATGGTTGATATTCCTTCTTAATATCAACCATTTATTTGGTCTTATTCAGCTTTGCTGGGGTTTTTTTTTGCACCAAGTCTTGATTAAGTGTTGTAGTTAAGTCAAAACTGTTATCCTCAGCTAAAAGACACCCCCACATAAATAAAAAGTTCCATATATGTGTGATTTCTCTTGAATATTATGGAAATTAAGTTCACTTATCTTGTGTTACCGTGAGCACAGAAAGACAACATCCTTCTCTAGAAATCCACAAACCTTGATTTGTTTCATGTATAGCGGAAAAATATCTTTTTGTGGACAGTATCGTCGTGCACGAGGAAGTATGCAAATACTTGTTTTGGATTTTAAGCTTTGAGTCTTTTAAGTCCCACTTCAGCTTAGCTGCAGCTAGCTGTTCAAGTGGTTGATGAATCAAAATTCATTACCTTCGATTTGCAGTATTGCAATGAAACCAACCAGTTAGTAACTGAACCTTTGTAAACACATGACCATAACTGAACTGAGCATCTTTCCCGGCAGATGAAATGATTAAAACACATCGTATCAAACACATAATTTAAGATGGTTGAATCCTTGAATAAAGTCCATATTAAGAGCTAATGTAATGCTCTCAATAGGAAGGAAGAACCAATTTCTCCTTAATCGGTAGATCAGCACCAACATGTCTCATCTGCTCCTTGCAATTAGTACAATTACTTACCAGAGCTCTCCTAGGACTTCTGCAGGCTTGTACGTTATCTGCATGATTCTATAGTAGGTCCTGATGGGAGAAGATTATTGCTTCCACAAGCCAGCTCTTACTTTTGTTCCTCTCTTCTTTGTATATCCTCTCTGTGCTCAAACAAAAAATTTAAATCAGGGATTTTTAAATGCATCATGACTACAGCAGTCCAACTGAGGATTTATTTTTTCTGTCTTTAAAAAAAAATCCTACTGAAAGTGTTGCGTGGGGGCCTCCCTAGTGCTAAAGCTTAGGTAATTAATTTAGCCAAAAGCAGTACAATGCAATGTTAATTCTCTTTACTGATCATCATTAATTAATTAACGGTTACATTTTGAGATAAGACAACTGCAGACATTTATGGAGCAATAACACAGAGGCCATTCAGCCAAAATCTGCAAAAGCTGAAATACTTCAGGGAACTACATAATCTGTCTGAGCAACAGAACCACGTGTACGACCTACGTGTGTGTGTGTGTGTGTGTGTGTGTGTGTGTGTGTGTGTGTGTGTGTGTGTGTGTGTGTGTGTGTGTGTGAAGTGAAGAAAAGTGGGTGTGGCTCTGATGGCTGATCTGACAGAGCCTCTTGTGCCTGATAAATCTATACAAAACAAAATGTAAGATGTTATTATGAGATATAAATAAAGATCAGATATAGTGTAAGTATATATAAACAACAAGGGCTCTCTGTCTTTGGGTTAAATAATATTCATTTGTTCTTTTTTCAAAAAAAAAATTAGCACAAAGGCAAGTCTGCCAAGATATCGCAGTACTGTAGAGCACAGAATGTTTGACTGGAAGATCCTAACACAACAAACAAAGAAACAAGTAAAAATGGAAAAAATAACACATGTTGGTAGTATCAAAATGGACTAAAAAAACAGACTCAATAGATCACTGGCAGGTTTACAGTTTTTATTGAAAAGAAACGGCGAGTTAACTGAAAGAGGGCAAGTGGCTCAGCAAAGAGGTCTCTCAGAAGGAAAACGACTGGGAGCTCTGCCAGAGAGAAGAGGATAGAATGGCCAAAATGAGTATGAAATAATCTTGCAATGTTTGAGATAGAGTCTGAGACTTTACTCATACTCTGAAATTCTGAGGAGTTATTTGCTGGCAGGCAGAGAGTGAGCAGCAGAGAGTGAGCCGACAGGTGAGTTACAGGTAAGTATTTTCCTTTGCGGAGTAGAACAGAGGTTGGCTGGTAGTGTCAGTAAAACCCCTCAGGGGGAATGAGACAGACAGGCTTCAGATGGAGAAACAGCGTTACCAGGAACAAGCAGGTTTCAAAGAGGACCTGATTAAATTCATGCTGACAATAACTATCTGGCAGAGAAAAGCAGCGTCAGGCTGCTCTTAAATAACACCACCCCGATGACTTAACTGGTGGATAGAAGGACAAACTCCACCCACAACTCCACCTGATACAGTGAGAGAGAGAAAGACAAAAGATGAAAAACCAACAACAGTTGGCAGGAAAGAAAAAAATAATCTGAAATTGACAAACAGGATGAATTGGACAGCACGGCGAAAACATTACTGTAATCACGTAACATTTGTAACACTATACTAAATTCAGTGATCAGATTCCAGTTACAGTATTGTTGTTAATTGCATTGCATAGATTTTTGAATTATCTGCATATGGGCAAAAATGGTTGAGTGGTCCCAAAATTTTGAGGAGTGGTGGTAAAGATATTACTCCTTTTTTGCACACAGTGAAAAGAAAATGAAATAGTGCTAACTGCCCAGAGTATAAACAATTGTCTGCTGCTGAAAACAGTATTGACTCTTCTTCTGCACAGACAGCATGCTAACACAAAGCTAGTAAAGTACCCAGACTAAAGTTAAAGCTGACTCAGCAGGTAGCACAATCAATGATGAGCAGTGAAGTATATAAGCACTGTAGCCTCCATTTTTACCCGCACTTGTTTCTACAGGGGAAAAACTTTGATGTGATCTTTGGACATGAGGCTCTAACCTTCAGAATGAACCAGAGACCAAACTGAACGACGCATAAGCCGCACAGGAAGTAGGAAGAAAAAGTCAGAGGAAATCCTCAGAAAAGAGGACGTGACGTTGTCTGTTCTTCCATCCAACCAAACATTCAAGCAGTTCTTACCAAAGAAATTTGTGACTTTCTGCTATAATAACTGACTAGATCATTTTGGATACTTATAATTAGGTTGTCCTAGCATTTACAAATATTCATCTTCCTTTGGCTGCTACACAATCATCTGCCTCCATCTGGACCTTTATCAGTCAGGTATGGAATTATTCTCATCTGCATAAAGATTTGGCAAAAAGTTGGTGCTGGATGTCCTTCCTGATGCTGCAACCCTGCCCATTTATTCAGGCTTGGGACCGGCCAAATGAGTACAATGGCTTGTGCTCCGTCTCACTCCACCCCATGTTCCTTGCAATAGGAAATACCAGATGCAAAAGTTTCTTTGAAATGTTCAGATTTCAATATTAGATTGTGAGCTGAAAAATCAGAGCAACATCAGCCAGTCCTGCAATGAACAACAGTTTCAAAATGAAGTGTTAAGCTGGCTAAATGTGTGGTTATTGAGTTGTTTTTGGACCGTAGCCTGGTTGTGTGTATCTTGGCAAATCTGCTTGGGGGGAAGCCCTTTGTGAAAGTGATTTGTACTTCCTGTTATCACCATACAGACAATTACCTGGATTTACTGAAAGGCGGGATAAATGATAATGAACCCGTGTTATATCATATTAAACATGTTGCAGCATAAAATTGTTTCATCACTTTGTATTTGGATAACTATGATTTGTTTGTGGTTTGCGGATCTTTTCAACCTTTGACAGGAAGCATTAAACGGTCAGACGTTGTTAACAGTGTGCTGGAATGAATACATCACTGACAACTGGCTGCATCATGTCCTTTAACAACATCTGAATGTATTCTCTTTCAGAATGTCTGGGTATGGATTTATGTGTCTAGCTTTCTGACATTTCCTTCTGCTTTACGTTGGCTCATCTGACACTGAGCACAGTTGAGAAGTCACTTGCACAATTAAACCACGTTAAATAGGTTAACAGGTGCTGATAAAGGCACAGAAACATTTTTATATCCTTTGTACTGTAACAGGAACTCAGCGGGGTGCACTGTATGTCTCCGTGTCCTTTATGACCTGTGAATGGGTGTATGTGTGGGTGCTTTCTGTCTGATATCTGCTGTTGACCATGTGGGTGGATGGATATGTGATGTGTATCAGCAGTGACTATTTGTGCAGAGAGGTCTTCCTCTAAAAAGCTCGCTGCCACAGGAAGAAGCACAAGTCTGGGAATACCTTTCCTCCTAGATCAATAAACAGCTTAACCAAGTATTTCACAGTGTGCTCCTGGGGGAGTGTGAGCCACTGCACGCAGTGCAGGACCAGGTCCTCTTTTACATCCTTCAGCTTCCTCTTAAGTAGGAGAATTGATATACAGCTACGCGATCTCCATTCATTTGTGAGGTCATTTATATCATTATTGCTTTTCTTGTGCGTGGGAAGGGCGAGGCAGTCTCCTTCCAAGCAAATGGACTTCACAGAGTTGAGGAAATTGAATGGATATATTCAGTGAAATGTGTGCGACAGGAGGAAATATCAGGCCAAGAAAAGCTAAAATTTCCTCTGGGGCTTCATTGTGTTTGGATTTGTTGCACCAAGCAGAAAGTTTTATGACATACAATGAATACACAATATCCTACCTGCACTGAAGTCAGCAATAAAGGTATTATGCGTGTGTGTGTGTGTGTGTGACATCTAGTGCTGCTAATCCTGCAGTAGATGGGGCTGAAGCACAGAGTTCAGGAGGAAAAAAACAGCCCAATCTTTTCACAAGGTTTGTTTTATACTAGCAGGTTATAATTTAAACGGGCGAATTAGACCCAGGAGCTGACAGGTGCTCCTAATGCACTGCTAATGGTGAAGCGGAGTGCCAGTTTGCAATTTTCTCCCACTGACTGATGACTGAATTCCACTCCCCATCTGAGTGTCCTCAGGTATCTCTTTGTGGAGATATCCATAAACAAATTTGTGGAGGAGTAAGAAGACTGAGCTTCTGTCAAGACGAATGTTGGGATTCTCCATATTTAAATGCACCTACTAAATGAGATCTGGTCCACTTTCTTACCTCTTTCAATAACCTGGTTATTACAAACGGATCCCCAAACCCCTGCACTCTGCAAATTAAAGACCCTCTCTTTCACCGGAGTCTACGATATTCAAATGGTTGTCAAATATGTCTCCTAGGATTGCCGGAGATGTGAAGGATTTTTTAACGGTCGAGGTGTTTAGTGAAAGCCAAAAAATAGATTACAGCATCTGTAATTGATGATTATGCCCTAATAGACTTTAAATACCTTGTGGATTGAACTGTTTTTAATAATGCTCAGCGTGAAGCAAGTTTCAGGGGGATTCCCAGAAAGATTCAATAAGTATACAATAATCATGATAAATGACACGTTGAAGATGTTTGACTTCATTAGCCCCTCCTCAGGAGGAGGCACGCTTAACACCCTGTATAAGGAGTGAGTGTAGGCAATGACAAAGGACCTGGGAAAAAAAAGTTGATGAACAAAGTACTTCAGGAGTCCTGAAAGTACCAAGTGATTCTTTATTCCTAATCCATAAATGACCAGCTTGGCCTATTAGGAGATGATTTAAAGTGGAGACCTCTCGACCCTGAAGACAGTTCATAATCACTGCAAAATCATTAAAGGGTGTGTGAAGCATGGCAGATAGATAACAAGCTCTGATTCCTCTCCCATTACAGCTGGCCTGAGTCCCAAAAGTGGTCCCACTACACAGGCTGCTTCACAGGCATTTGGAGGCCGAGGGTGACTTTGAAAGAGTGCTCAACAAAGCCTTTGCCTTTACATGCAGGGGAGCGTGCCTTCGGTTGTGCACCAAAAGCGCAATTTATAATCTGTCTGACAACTTCCCCCCAGCCGGCGCAAAAACGCATCACTCATAGCGGCTGCGCTTTGCATATTGCGAGTCAAAAGCGTTTAATGGTGAGATGTAACTTCCCTCTCTTTCCATTGATCATGTGGCAGGCTGCGACTCCCATGAGCTGTGTGCATTAAGGCCAGTGACAAGCGGAAAACATTACAAATGAGCTTTAGCAAATTTGCAAGGCAGTGTCACCTCTTTGATGTATAGATAAGTGGTTGCTGACTTTTTCCCTCCTTCCGTTAGTCTGCTTCACTCTCTCCGGTTAGCCCCCCCTTTCCATCCATCTCCACCTCTCTTCTTCTTCTCCTCTTCTGCTTTGGATTAAACAAAACTGATGCCTGTGAAAAGTCCCCGTGATGAACGCATCGTCGTTCTGATGAGGCTGAGGGTGAGCGTGTCATAAATCATGCCCTCGAGAGCGAGGCAGCGGGGGGAAATTGTACTATGATAAACACTGAGAGGTGGAATGAGCAATAGTTTTGTCACAATACGGAGGCGCCCACGTCCCCCTTCCCTGTGAAATGTGGCTTTGTGATTGAGCCTGGGCAGGGGATGAGCCGAGAGCTGTAATTCAGGCAGCTACAGCCGAGGAAGGTTTTTGAAGCCACATGCATGCGTGACACAAAAGCGAATGATAAATTGTTATCCAAGCTGCGAATCTTATTCTTTTTTCACTGCTCTGCCAGACTTGGTAGACAAGTAATTGAGAGAGAACATGCAAACAAAGCTAATGATTTTCCTCCCACTTTACATTTCTTTCCCTGAGGCTCTTGTCTGCGAAGCTGAGCTCATACATCTTTCACTAAGTACAGCTCGGTGTCTCCTGACCCCCCTCGCACATTTTGAGGCAGGGAGAGTTAAAATGTCTACTTTTCCCTGACAAAAATAGAAGTCAGTGTCTCCTCCACTGATGATTGCATACTCTCTGGACCCTTTTTTGGAGAGGATGAGTTTGGTGGTGTGGATGCCTGGGGGGTGTTTTTCTTCAGATAAAAGGGTATTTACAGTTAATGAAAGGACCAAAAATTCCTACAAAAATAACTGTAGTGTGTAAACTATGGGGTGCTAAGGTT
>NW_005187438.1:2125766-2126667 GCF_000239375.1 Pundamilia nyererei | reverse complement strand
GCCTTTTTATGGCCTTCTGTGATGTTGTGTTAATTATACTGCAGTTTGTGGTGTGTTTGCTTTGCAGCGCAGACACAACTCTGCAAAACAGTCTTATGTCGTCTTGGTTGCCAAGACAACACCTTCTGCTGTCCCAGACATTTTAATTTTAATGTATTTTTGTCCATTAAAGGACGCCAATGTCCATAGTTTGGACAGAGAAGACAGATGGTTCAAAAGACGAGTGAATGAAGCCATCTATGTCCACTGTGAACGACCATCTTTGAACGGAGGCTGTGGCAAATGACACTAACTGTCTGCCATCTATAATCCAATTTTGAGATCTCCTCCCAGACGCCTTAACGCCCACACACATCCTGGGCCATTTGACCTCAGGAAATCACTTGACAAGGTGGGGCTAGGCTGCACAATGGGTTCACCCGGAACCTTGGCTGATTGTGACCCACACTCGCTTTCACACCTTGGCTTGAGTGATTAGATAGAGGATCAATAGGGGGTCCATGACGCTCTTGGGGACGCCATAGGGCTTAAAATCTGGGACTCTCCACACATTTAGCTAAGAGATGAACTCTTAATGAGTTGAGTTTTGTACAGTTCTTAGATTTACATTTTTTTAAGCACATGGTCAAGTTAGTGATTTAAAGAGTCCTTAATTTTCTGAAACTTTGTTTGCATTATATTGGGGGACGACAGAGTTTGCTTAATCACGTTTATTTAATTGTGGGAATTGTGACCTTGATTTGATTCAGATCAAATTTGAATCATTGTGCAGCTGAACTTTTGAGACATCCATGAAAAAGAGGACTTAAAAGGTTTAGCTGAGTTGGAAGTTAAGAGGAAATTAGCAAGCTAGTTTCCATCTAAAGATATGCCATGTTCTCACTGAAGTATGTCTGTGAAG
>NW_005187438.1:2116123-2125031 GCF_000239375.1 Pundamilia nyererei | reverse complement strand
TGTGTTTTGGCGTTTTGTCTTTCGGGTGAACCAGTTTCTGTCTGAGCGTGTTGCTGGGTCTGAAATGCACCGGGATGTCATGCTTGGAGTGTCACTGAAGTAGTTTTCTGAAAGCACAAATTATTGGATATAACTAAGACAATTTAATATCATGGTTAAACTCAAAGGGAAGATTAAACTGTTATCTTTCAAAGTTCATGTTGAGAGTCCCAGATCGGCAAAGACAAACACTGTCCTATTGCAGGAAGAAAATGCAGATAAATCGACAAAACTTTAAGCAAGAGAACATGTCTGAGCCCACCCACAACAAGAGATTAGTCATTAAAATGTTTCTGCATGGTTGCATGGTTTGAAAAGGTTCTGATCCTAAGCTAAATATTCATCCTGAAATCTAAGTGTGCCTGAGGGTGATTCTTTTCGGAAGCATTCAAATATTAGTCGTCCATGACACCCCGAGCACATAGTGTATGCTCGCTACGCAAAAATAGTGTTAATATAAAGCCTGACAGGTTTGAGAAAAGTTGCATATTGTTTTTGGGAGCGTTTGTTTCTGTTGAATTAAAAAGGAAAAAAAAAAAAACCATAAACCACTACAACGCAAAAGACGACATCCTCAATCAGTGCAGTAGACACTTGGGCTCATGAATAGACTTAGTACAGCTTCACTTAACAGGCGGATAGACATCTGTGAGAAAATTACCCATCTTCTCACAGAATTTATGACCTCAGTCAGCATTTTCCTGATGAGTTTATAGCCTCGATCACAAGTTTCAGACTAGATGATAAAGCACGGTATTCTTTAGGCCAGAACTAAATTGTAATTGACAGATTTTGACAGTATGAAGGCGGTCTGTCTCCAGTTTCTCATTTAGAGCCACCGCTCGCTCTTCACATCCAGTTCCAAAAAGCTGAAGTGGTGATGACTTCACTAACAAATGGGTGATGTCACTTTGACTACATCCATATTTACACAGTCTGAGCTGGAGTTTTCATTTGACATTAGCAGCTCATTAACTTCATGCATAATGCAGCAGTTGTGAGGACTTGGCCCATGTCAAAGGTCACACTCGGGGTTTTTTTTGCATTGTTTTCTGTTCTATTTTAATTTAATTCATCCCTCTCCTCTGCTTCCTGCCCTTGTGTGTTTTCCACCAGTGTGATTACTGCTCTGCTTTAACAAGTGTCACCTGTGTTCAGCTCCCCTTCCCATTATGTACTTAGTCTTCCTTTCTTTCTCTGTCTCATTGTATTTGTTTTTGCAAATTGCAAACAAGTGTAAACACAGAAATATTCCACGATGATGCAGAATTAGCCCGTAATTGACCTAAGAGGTAACTCCTATAGTGGGTCCAGTATTTAGAATGACTCACACATGTAAGTGAAAAAGGACAGTTAAAGTCAGTGCCTACCCTGATTTTCCTGCAGTTTCTGCCATTCTAACAGATCTACAGAACAATCTAACATAGTCTCTTATATGGTGATAACTTCAAGTAAACACGGACACAGACAACAAACAAGAAAGCAGGACCAAATTTTGAAAATAGGCCAAAATGATAATTTTTCTCTAACAAAACATGTTTGATTCATCTTGATAGACAGCAGTCTGCAGCTACTGTTTATGCAGTGAATTTACTATTTCATGTTTTAGAATCAGCCTCAAATCAGTTGCAACTGGGGCACTGAAGTCACATCCATGTATTAACCCGACTCTCAGCTGTTATTCCACAGAATCTCATTTAAATCATTGCTCATTATTAACACCGCAGTGAGTATATAACCCAGAATGAACTGATTCTCCGTGACACTAAAATATTTCTATGATGTTAGTAGGGTTTGTATTCTTTGAATGCCATTTCGTTGTATTATAGTGGCAGTGTGGGTGAGCAGAGGTTGTTTCATAAGCAGAAAGCCAGAGGCTTTCCTTGAAAACTGCTACAACACGCATAAACAACGTTTGCCATGTTCGATAGTAAGACAGTTTTACGTTCTGTATTACACAACGATAATACACAATGTAAAACTGTATATTTGCATTAAATCTGCGCTCCTAGGCAGCTGCACTTGCAAGCTGTCTTGCAGAACAACATATTCTATATCATTCAATAAGCAGTCTGCTCATCTTTACCCACAGATGTCATAATTCCTATCATTGCTTTCTGTCACCATCTCCGGAGATCCCCAAACATGTCTTTCTTACTGCTGCCATCATTACACTGAAGAATCCAGCCACTGGTTCTTCTGGCTGTCTCAGGATAACCGAAAGGATCTCCGTCTCATCACTTTGTCTGTCTATGGACACTTTCTTAACTGTGGCAAGATAAACAAAAAAGGCATATGAAAACCTGCTGAACCAGGTTAATCAAAACTGCAGTTGCCATGCTGAAACATACGCACACATCCACACAGAGAGATTCAAAAGCATGAAACAATACCAGCCTTGCAACTGTGGCTGGTAATTAAGCTTCCATTAGGCACAGCTATAAGCCATCAATACATACACACACACTTTCTGTGGACACGTCTTTTTGTCTGCAGGCTTCAATCATCCACCTGCAGAAATTAGAAGTGCGAGAGTTTTAGCAGACACAACATTAACTGTGTGGGACATTATTAAAAGGCAAAAACAGCTCTTGAAGTGTGACTGAGTGAGAGGCTTTTGTGCTTTTGTTCAGGCTGAATCTCAAAAGCTTTTTGAGGAACTGCCATTAAAACTTGAACAGCACTTTATTTTGGTCATCCCCTAGCTTTTAATCTGCTGCCACCACCACCTGGTCAAATCTTTGCTTGTCCAGCCCCTCTGAGGTTGAGGATTTGTGGCTGAGTGAACAGGTCTGGGGCAGACTTTGCTGAACTGTAGTAGGTGTATAAATAAGAATTTATTTTTTCCTTAAAATGTGGGGATTTTGATGGGGTGACTATGTAACCAGAGCGTTACACAGTAGCTCATCTGGCTCGGGATAAATGACAGCTCCCAGGTTATTGTAATGTATGAAGTACAAAAACAAAGTGATACGTTTTGGTTGGCTGCGCTGCATAAGCCAACAAAAACTCCACTGAGACGTAGAGGAGGCTCAGACCCACTCGTATCCAGGACAAATAATTCTTGTTCATCTCCCAGTGAAAGTGTTTGTGTGGTGGTCCATCGACTCTGTTGTCTGTTTTGGCGTCTTTCTCCCTGTTTTTTTTTGGCTACTCTTTAGCTGCATTTGTCTTTATTTTCCTCCAGCTTTACTTTTGAATATCATTGTGGATTTACTCATTTCCTGATTTATTTGTATTAGTATTGTTCTGTTCATGCTGTGTTCATTCATGTTTTAGTATTTAGTGTAGGTTCTCGTGTATCTTCTTGTTAAGCTCTCAGCTCTTTTTACCGTTCCCCTGCTGAGAATCTTCCTGTTTTATTTTGCTCGTTCCTCTCTCGTGTGTTTTGCTCTTAGTTTTATTTCTGGCCTAGTTGCTGCTTTAATTTGTTTCAACCGTGTCTCGTTACCCTCCTGTGTCCCCTTCCATTGATTGCCTCAGTGTGAGTATTGAAGCCCTGCCTTCCTTTAATATTTGTCAGGGTGTTTGTGTTGCCTGTCCTTGTGTGCTCCTGATTATGTTTATGGATTTTGTCTTTCGCTTTGGTGTTTTGGACTTTTCTGCACTACCTAATTAAGGGTCTGTTTTTCAGTCTTGTGTTTGGGTCAGCTCCCAGCTTCAAACTATGATAGTCTGAGTTAAGGAGTAGTAGTACAAGAAGCTTATGCCTGAGATGCAACAGCAATTCTTGGGGAAATGGAAAAGAGCATGTAAAATAATAACTATAACCTATTTTGCTAGAAATGTAACCTTGACCTTGACCAGAATATGGATAGTGACCTATTAGGCTTATGTTTCATTATATTGTGACAACGCCTGCAATAGCATGAGCTCATCAGCTGTATGAGCTAAAAACAAGCTGATTTTCATAGTATTGCGTCTGCTAAACATTTGCATTTTGGATTGCAATTAGAAGCATATTTGCATTAAATTTTTATCTGACTAGCTTAGAAAAAGATTATTCAGAGAGCTGAAACCCAGCTGACAAAATGTTAACACACGGCTGAGGTGTTCACACAGGCTGATGCTGGTGCTAAAATTAAAATAGATTTATTTGTGATTCTGGAAGAGTCAAACAGTGACTTTGAACAGAGCTGGTTGGTTGAAATATTACATGGTAGTAAAATAAACTGACTAAATCATCTCTATATGAGTGTCATAGCACTTATGTTAAGCAAGAAAATGTTTACATAATCAATTATCATACCTGATATTTGGACTTGATAATTGAATCATAATCTTGAGGGATAAGAATTGTGATTCCTAAATCAGGTTCTTTTTTCTCCTCGCTCAAACTACCCAGCATAGCTAACCCGATGCTTAAAACAGATCTCAGTAGCTGCTTAATTCTTGTCTCACCCACACTTTGGGAGTTTCTGTTAAGCAGCATAAAAGGACCAAGACTTCATTTGGTTAGCAAAGATGGCTTAATTTATTGTGTTGCAAACAATCAGAGACAAATTGTTGCATGTTAGTTATGTCTTGCTCGATCAAAATGGATTTGCTTTTCTACTGAGATGGTTTAAGGAAAGTTAATTGCACTGTAGTAAAAATGCAATGGGTCCAAACATGAGGCAGCTGTATTCCTTATTTTCCTTTATAATCATTTCCAAAATGATGCGGTTGTTTCCTTTAATTTAAGTGTTTTGTTGCAGCAGATGTGCTTCATTCACCTCCACACACCAGCTTATTATGTGCTGACTAACTCACTCTTATACTCATAAATGTCTGCTTGTGCAATTGTTCCCACATCAATACGCAGACTGAAACAAAGCATTGGAGCAGTCTGTCAGGCAGCATGTGAACATCGTGCAGGAGCTAGCTCGCATGTCTCTTCGTCAATAATTGAACACATCCAGGGTGTGATACGGTGTTTGGGTGCATTCTCATGGTGCCATAAAGGTACTCAAGTGTGAGCAAAACACAGCCTTACTGTAAATATTAACCATATTTAACAGCATGGAAAGCAATTACACAGAGGCTGAATTAAACCATAATGACCAGTGAGACAAATGAGGACGTCACAAGGAAATGTCTAATAAAGACTTAACGACCTGTTTTAACGGCAACAAGCATATTTTGTCAACAAGAACGTCTTTGCGTGTTTGCTCCGGGTACCCAGTGATGGACAGTCTCTCCCAGAAACAGCGTGTCTCCTGAGCATAGCACTTATGCCAGTTTTTTTTTTACTTACCTCTGGAGCAATCACAGAACTAGACATGCTGGATTTGACCTGACAAAGGAGTCTTATTACCCTTCCATAATTGGAAAGCCAAGTGAGGAGGGGGCGCCATATCATGATTCCATTTACAATATTTACAACTCAATAAACATTTCGTTTCATCCTCTGTCCTTCATGCCTGTGAATTTCAGATAACACAGAGGTTAAAGAGAACACTAAATATAAATTGGCTCAAAGAGCATATGGAAGTGGGGACTGAAGGATGCCTTTGAGATTGCCACTGCTTTACCTTCACATTACTGCCAAATGATATTGGGTGTGAGGCTTGAATTAGCACTGAAATCAGGCGTGGGATACAATCAGGCTTTTGAGGGTCTAGGAGCTCCAGCAGACATGTTGGAATATCCGTGGACTGCTGACTGACTCAAAGATGACTTGAACAGAGGCCGTGGGCTTAATGCATGTTATCCTACAAGGAGTGGTGCCACCCGCTCCCGTCTGATACAGCTGAAGCATGTCGTACTGAGGCGCTGTGAGAATTTAATAGAGGGAAAATTGTTAGGTTGTGTCTGTGCAACACAAAACTGGCTGAACATACAAAAAGTCATGTCAAAATGCAGTTACCCGTGAGGTAAAAGCCAGCCCCTGTACTCCCACCACTGGCAGCTGAAGTGGAGTTTGAAATCGTTATTACAGTTTTTCTTTTTTTTGCCTTTGCATCATTGCAAATGTTATACAGGAAGAAGAGGAGGAAAACATAGCTATTTATTAACATGCCAGCATTATTGTATTATTTAGTATTATTATTTAGATACACATGAGAACAACCATCTCTAGCGCTGTAAGAGAAAAAGAGAAAATTTCCAGTGAGGAGCAGTTCTCTGGGAGAAAATACTGCTGTCTGAGGACAGACAAGAAGAATGGCCAGTCTGCTTCAAGCTGGCCATCAAATAATCATCAAATAACCACTTGTTACATCAGCTAGGAGCTAAACGCAGGAAACTGAGGCTACAATTCACGTGTTCACCAAAATTGGACAATAGAAGATTGTTAAAATGTTGCCTGGTCAGCTGAGTCTTAATTTAATGCTAAATTTCAAATTGTTGGGTCAGAATTTGGTATGAAAGCCTTCTATTACCAGCTCAGACTTTAGACATGGTGGTATAATGGGACTAACTGAATATTATTGCTGATCACACTGACCCCTTTATGACCTGCATATAATCCAGGATAACACGCCACGCCACAAAGCTTGAACAGGACAATAAGTGCACTGTACTCAAACGGCCTCCACAGTCACCAGATATCAAACCAAAAGAGCACCTTCAGGGTTGTTACATTGATAGATGTGGTGAATTCAACATCATGCATGTGCAGCAGTACAAATCAAAATCTGAGAATGTTTCAGCACCTTGTTGAATCTGTGCCTGAAAACCTAAAAGCAGTTCTGAAGGCAAAAAGACAGTCAAATCCAGTGGTGCATTTAACTTTTATTTTTTGACTTTTTCATGTGAAAATGAAAATACAAGGTGAGTTGCTTTTCCACACTTCTGTTGCCCAAATCATTGCTTAATTCTCCTGGATGTACTCCATAAATGCAGTGCAATTGCTGAGTATTAGGAAGTCAGGAGATCATATTTGATTGATGTTTTCTTGTAGACAGCATGTCTGTCTACCAATATACCATCAATATACTCCTGGCGAACATTCCTGTTTGCTTTCACAGTCTGAATTTAGTATACATGAATTCTGAAGAACACTAAGCATAACACGCTGACTGAAGTGCTAAAATAATTACTAAAAAAAATAACCATCTGCTGCCCAAGCCCTATCAGATAAGACTGCACACACATGGACACACATACACTCTTCCTTGGCTGTAATCCTCCGTCTACAGTGAACTCCCAGGGAGAGGTTACTAACAGACGTGCTGCTTGGATCTATGGTGTATTAGCCTTGATGAGGATGCAGTGGTGTTTAGCAACGAGGGGCTTCTGCCGTGGAGTTTGTACACTACATTAGCATCTGCTGGGCCATACGATAGGAGATAAACCTGAAGCAGGCGCGATGCATCTTCATTAAAGTCACCACCTCGCAAAAACACTGCCAAACACTCTCTGTGGCCAGATGCCACCTTTAAGCTTGGTTTGTTTGTTGTTGTTGTTGTTTTTAGAAACGGGTTTGACATGGACAAGCGAGAGAGCCTCAATTTGGGAGAGCGCTTCATGCCGCTGCCAGGTAAATTTAGACATCACTCTTAGTTAAACAATTACATGCTAAGATGGTAATTTACATAGTTTAATGACAGCAGTGTACAACTATGGAACAGGCTTCTTTTCCTGCAGCTGTAATGCGTTAGTCACCCATTCAGACAATTTCTTCCCAGTATTACTCTGTCAAACTAAGTTTGTATACTCTGGTGGAAATAATGTGTTTCTCTTTCAGAGGAAGAAGCTTTTCCATTACAGAAGCTCAATACACTATGGCAAGTTATAAGAGCTGTGATATGCTCCGTTCCCATCAGCTAGTATGCAATTTCCATTAGCTCTTTGTTGTAGTTGTACTAGCAGATCATCACTGGTTTACATTTCTAGCAGTCTTAGTAATGATGCTGGATGAATTATGTTTGAATCATGTGACTTTAGTGGACCCACAAATTGATTATTGATTATCAATTCACAAGCAGGTAAGCACCTAAATTTAGTTCATGAATATTCCGATAATGTTCAGGATGTGTAAAACATTTAGAAGTTAAACTGGTGACAATAGCTATGAATAAGTTAAGCTGTTTTGATGTGCTTGTTATAGCAATGGTGCATTTGCGCTGTAGCTAAATACAAACTTGAAGTATTTTTACACAACTATTTCCACCACATGCTGCTTTCTTATACCACAGGCAAATATTTACTAATACTTTTAACTGTTATGTATGTTTTTGTAAAATGTTCATTATAGACAAGAAAAATATATGTTGAGATTATTTCCACCATTCAAAACTGTTCAAATTTGTCACAGACTGACCAGTTATGGTTGTTAAATATCAATCACATATTATTGTACATGTCACACAGTAAAATTTAAATCTATATTTAACTTTGATGATGGCATGCATTCACTATTCATGCAATGTCATAATTATTTCCATCCAGTTTTTATTCTGGGAGTGTCACTAAAGTCCTTTCCAGTACTTCCCAAAGACATCCCAAAGATTCTCCGTGTATTAATGTGTGGACTCTGTGGAGGCCAAGCCATGTGGGAGCATCATGTCGTGACTTCTGAGCCTCTCTCTGTTATAATGTCTGTAAATAAACTGCTGAACTGTTTCTGGTCTGAGTCCTGCGCTTATGTCCATATTTACTAAGAACTTCAGAGTCACAGATTGAGCACTTCTGAACAGGTGAGTAAACAGGTAGGCTGAATTTTGCCACAGAAGTGTATGTGTGGGTAGATTTGGCAGAAGTAAAGATAACTGTGAACAGTGTTGGGAAGGTTACTTTTAAAATGTATTCCATTACAGAATACAGAATACATGCCCCAAAATGTATTCTGTAACGTATTCCGTTACGTTACTCAATGACAGTAACGTATTCTGAATACTTTGGATTACTTAATATATTGTGGCGAGTTCAGACAAGGAGGAGACGG
>NW_005187438.1:2093354-2114686 GCF_000239375.1 Pundamilia nyererei | reverse complement strand
AGAGAGAGAGAGAGCGTCGCCCTGTAACCATGGCAACCGTAACGCTGCCGCCTGGAACAAAAGATCGTAGCTGTCAAACAAACCCAAACAGTCCTGACCCGCAACAAAATGAAACAGGAAAGTACCGCAGTGTATTCCATTTATTTCAACAAAGTAACTGTATTCTGAATACCACCTTTTTAAACGGTAACTGTAACGGAATACAGTTACTCATATTTTGTATTCTAAATACGTAACGGCGGTACATGTATTCCGTTACTCCCCAACACTGACTGTGAATGGTTGAGGTTGTTTTAAGTCCTGGTTTGATTGCTTACTTGTTTACTTTGTTATGGCAGGCTGCAGGGAGGCAAGCAGGCAGGCCAGAGGTGCTAAGGGGAGGTGGAGGTGAGCAATTGGTAAGTGTTTCTCTTTTGAGTAGAAGTAGACCGGCTCCAGGATACAGTTGAGTTGGATTTGCAGGAGTCAACTTGAATTTCCCCACAGGGAAGCATTTCTAGCCGTCAAAACACCAAATGATTACTATGAGACACACAAGAAAGTGGAGTTAGAAAATTCCGAAGGCAAGAACAGAGGGGGAAACATTGGTAGCCTAATTACTACCACTGAGGAGGCAACAATCTGGCAGATTGTGGAGGCTCAATCGGCTCTTTAAATGCTGGTTTGATGAGTCGATGACAAGAGCCTGTGAAAACTGGAGGGCCCGCCTGCAGATGAGCAAATCTAAAGCGCCAGCCTACTGCTCCACCTGAGAGGAGAAAGAAAGAGAAAAAAGAAGGAAAACAAACCTGTCTTGCCGGGACCATGACACTTTCACAACTGAATGCTGCTATTGCCATTTTGGAATAACTAACAGGAAAAAACCTGGTTGTTGTGAATTTTTAGGCAGGCAACTCACCTCATTGTTTGTTCACATTGCTCAACCTAAACATCCAATGTAATGGAAAATTATTACCTTCGATATATAATCTGCGGATTTGTGTTCTGAGTAAATTTTATCTTCTTTATGTATCTATCTAGTGCCCCATTTTTTTCAAAATACTCACTGTTTGACTTTCAATACATTCAAATTCAAAGACTCATTATACTACACTACACTACTTCCCCAGCTATTGAAATAAAGCAGTGAATTGAAATCAGAATCAGAATCAGAATCAGAAAGGGTTTTTATTGCCAAATGTTGAGCAGGTTTACAACATTAGGAAATTGCTGCGGTGCTTCAGTGCAAACATACTGTCATAAATTATGCTTAAATAGACATGAAAAAATAAATAAATAAATAAATAAAAATAAGAATAAGAATTAAAAGTGCTAAGTAGATATATATATATATATATATATATATATATATATACATGAGTGCAGGTGGTGAAATGGGGTGGATTATCTCACAGTTGCATTTGTAATTAGTATGCAGTTATGGAAAGGAAAAATTCTATATATTAGAATAACGATTTGATGTTTCAGTGCCTAGTTTGCGATTTCCATTTGATGCTGCTCTACTTTTTCTTTGTCTTGTACTAAACTTTTGTTCTAAGCAAATATACAAGTTCTCTTATGTCAAAGCGCCAATCTCAGGACTTGTATTTTGAATGTTGGTATAATGTCACCTATTAATATTTGTCATCTAAGAATCTGGACAGTAAGTGACATTTATAAGGAGAAGGAAAAACCAAAGCCAAAGTTCAAGGACCACTAAAACCAGAAAACTATTCAGACTTCCCCTTTTCACGGGTTTCATGATGATAAGACTGCTGTGACTTTTCATTCACCTGAGATTCTGTAACCAGCCATCAATTCGCCCACCTGCTGAGCATGCCAGTATGATAATTTTTGGGAACAAGAGTAGGTGTGTGGGGATAAAACACAGTACGTCTGATGAAAGCAAAGCCTTGTGGACTGCATTAGACAGATTAAAGAAGCTGAGATCACCTGGTGAGTCTTGTCACAGTTTGAACTGATCAAGGAAAATTCTACTAGTCCAGATGATTTACTTCAGAGGGAGAGACATCTTCCCGAGAAACACTGATCGGTCACCCTGCGTCTTGCAACTGACATTTCATCTGTGCTTTGGGATGATTGTACTTTGGCATTCATTTCATTCAAACAGTGAAGGTCATTGTTGTTTGTTCCTAAACTCAGTGCTGAAACACAAAAACAAAAAACCCAAGGCAGGTTACTTTCACAAAAGAAGACAGTCATAGATCATAGCTTATCTCTTTACAAGAGGAGTTCAAAAAGAGATAATCCATATAGTTGATTGCCATTACTGCTGATGTGCAATCCTTTCTTGCTCCTATGCTGATTTGGGCCACACACTCACTGGAAATTGTACTGCGAATCCACAACAAAGTTTTAACAAACACTTACATGGTTCAGATCATGAAATAACTTTTAACATAAGGGGAAAAATACCTGAGTAAATACAAAGTGAGGAGTGCATTTTCAGAAAGCTATCTAAACCTAACTGATCTCTGTGAAAAAGTAGCTGCCCTCCTCCATTGTTAAATCATGGATCAGATGTGATTAACCATATTTTTTGGAAAGCTCAGTTCATGTTCACTGGCCACATCCGGGCCTGATCACTGCCAGACCTGTTTAATCAAGGAAACATTTAAAAATAACCTGTACGATAAAGTGAAGTAGGTTAAAATCTCAAGAACCAACACATTACTCCACAATCTAAAGAAACTCAAAAACAGCTGAGAAATGAAGTCATTGACATCGATCGGTCTGGAAAGCCATTTCTAAGGCTTTGGAAGTCCACCGAGCTATGGTGGGATTATCATCCACAAATGGAGAAAAATTGGAATTGGTAAACCTTCTCAGGAATGTCCAACCAAACTTACCAACGCTACCTCATCTATTACTTAACAATAGATGAGGTCTAAAAGATCCCAGGACCGTATCTAAAGAACTGCAGGCCTCACTTGCCTCAGTTAAGGCCAGAGTTCATGATTCAAGATGACCATAAATGGCATCCACGACATGAGTTTCAAGGCAAAAAACATTGCTGACCAGAAAGAACACAAAGGCTTGTCTCACATTTGTAAAAAAACATTAAAAATGCTGATCCACAAGACTTTTGGAAAAATATTCTGTGGACTGATCAGGCATCGGGCATAAAACTAACACAGTATTTCATAAAAAGAACATCAGAGCAACAGTGAAACATGGTAGTGGTAGTGTGATGGTCTGGGGCTGGTTTGCTATTTCAGTCATTCTACTTCTGGATGACTTGCCCCAATTTGTGGAACCGTGAACTTTGCTACATCAAGAAAATCCTGAAGGAGAAGGTCGAGCCATCAGCCGGTGCCCAGAACATCAAGCGTACTTAGGTTATGCAGCAGGACAATGATCAGAAACCAGCAAATCCATCTCTGAATGGCAATTTTGGAGTGACCTTATCAAAGTGAGGTGCATTTGCATGACTTGTAACAGTTTCATGTCACTGAATCAAAACAATTCTGCAAAGAAAAGTAGACTAAAATTCTTCCACAGTGATGTGAAAGACCACTTGATCACTGTTTTTGCTACCAAATGTGGAACAAGCAGTTAATAGGTCTAGCATACAATTACATTTTATACATTTCTCTTCTTTAGTAGAGGCTGTTGTTTACATGACTAATGCTTTACAAATGTTTACGTAGGTTTTCTAAAATGACAGATGCTTGTGCTCATTCACGTTCATTCTTGTGCTGGGAGCAAAACTACGCTGAAGTAGAAGCTAATACAGACCCTGAAATCAGAAGCTCTACGAATCTGTCCCCAGGCCCTGCAGATACCTCCTCAAATAATTCGCACCATTTTCAGCAGAATTATGAGAAAAGTTCCTCCAGGTCCAAAAATGCGCCTATTATTTACACACATCTCAGCACAGCGAAGGAGAGCTTGGCATCATGTCCACTTCACACGCACTTCAACATATCAATAAAGCATATGGGAAATTATTTTACAAATCAATAACCACACACATAATGCTCCAGTGTGAGAGATTGAGCTGATGTATGCCCACAGTGAACAAGGTCACATACCCCCTCAGACTTGCTCAAACACACTTCAAATCCATCAAATTAAATTCGATAAAAAGCCTTTGCAATTTAGCAGTATTCTCAAATGAGGTTCTGAGAGACCAGAAAAGGGGCAAGTACAGTTCAAGTTCAAAGCCAAAGGCTCATCTTTCATGCCGTGGCACTGAGGGACACGTTTGTTCGCTGCTGCAACAATGATCTGTCAGTGTTAATGAGTGATGAGTGGAGATTTATTTTTGCTGCAGTGCTGCGTTAAACAAATCACTTCATAATCCAGTCCTATAATATCCCCTATTATAACAAGGATGCTCATATCAGTATGAATGAGTGGGAGAGACACACTTGTAACCAAATTATTATTTGGGCGCTCGAGGGTGGATGATTTCGAGGAATTTACAGAATACATTTTTAAAGAAAAAAATGACAAGAAAATGTTAAGATCTCATTCTAGAGGTCATAGGGTGAGAAGGATGGTACACCCTGCATCTGTGCCGTAGGTACGTCATAACAATAAACCCACATGACTTGATTGAATGACTGTAATTGGTCCATTCACTACTGTAATGTTCTCCTATGCATTTCCAGCAAATCTCTGGTCTCATAGGGCTCCCAGGATGCCTGCCATCGAGCCCTGTTGCGCTAGTGTCAGCAACATATGCACAACAACTTGAAAATGTGGAGGAATATTAAGTTCAGCAATGAGTCCCGATTCTACCTACCACAACTGGATCATAGGGTCAAAGTGTAGAGAGGACACAGAGCATGCTGTGCTGATTGCTGCACCAATAAGTTAACAGCTTTTGGTGAAAACAGTGTGATTGTGTGGGACGGCATCTATCAAGATGCAATTCTGCAACCAGTGGCAGTCCCATATCTTCACAGTCTGGGACTGAACTCAACATTTAGGAATGGAGAGGATTGAATGGCCTGCCTGCAGCCCTAACTGCAACCCCATTGAAAACTTTGGAATCAGCTTGGGCGAACTGTTCCTGCCAGAGTGAACAACACAACCACACTGGCTCACTTACAACAAATGCTTGTTGAAGAATGGGATGCCATTCCACAGCAGTGTGTGACCAAGATGGTGAGGAGGAGGTGCCAGGCTTTTATGGATGTGTATAGTTCTTCCAGATGTTTCCAAGGCACCTTTGTTTATTAATTGAGTAAGTGGTTAAGATGCCAATATGCTTTGTATCTTCAGACTTCAATAATCTAATCCAATCAACGATACTATGATAGTATGATCAACAGCAGAAAAATCTTTTTTCAAGATTGGACGAGTTTTTTTTCATCGGGACAACCAACATTCCCAACTCTGCTGCTCAACCCAGAAATGCATTTTCCTTATAAATATGGGATAATTTAAGGTGAAATAAACAGGCTTTCTATTACCATTCTATTACCAAGAAGCATTGTTTCAACCAAACATATACAGTATGTCATAGTCTGGCTGAAGCAGACTGTGTGAGGTGAGGAGGTGGACCCAAGTGCAGACACTCACTAAACTTGGTTTTAACAAAGGGTGAGCCATTTATTGGAGGCTGATAAAACAGTACAAGAACAAAGATGAAGGTGAAACCAAACAATAACCGTAATTGGGAGAACCAAGTTTAAACAAAAAAAAACCCTGGAACGTGAACATAAAAACCTCATGTGACATGAGAAACCCGAAACATGAAGACTTGGCATGAACTGATAAACCTGGAAACTTGGCATGACATGGTAGCAAAGCAGGACGAACGGACGAGGGATTGAGTGAAAACACCGAGACTAAATACTCACATGAGGTGATCAGGGGAAGTGGAAACACCTAATTGAATGACACAATGACGCCATAGGGGAAGTGAAACTAAACACACTGAGCATGGAACACCAGACCTCTTCAAAATAAAACAGGAAACTTAACGGGACACAAACATGACAAAACAAGCTTGATGACATAGCACGTGCAGACATGACACACATAACAGACTAAGACACGCTGACTTAACATGGCGAAGTGATGAGGAACACGTACACTATAAATGCACAGAGAGTAAAAAGGGAACTGGAGATGAGACAGACATCACAGAAACACATGAAGGGCAAGAGAGACTTAAACACAAGGGGTGATGACGCAAAGGGGATCTAGAAATCATTGAACTAACACGGCAACCTTGGCGAAATAGAATGAGCTGAACTTAAACATCAACCATAAGCCATAAAAATATGAGGCAACTCAAACAATGGGTCACACGACCCAGGATTGTGACAATAAATGTCGTTACTTTTTGTGGTAATTGTATATAAAATTAGCAGAACATTGGTTCTACTTACCGCCTTAATTGCTGTGAAAGCAGTAAGGATATACTTAGCTTTTCGCACACTCCTTCTGCATATCCACCCCACACCTTCTCTGTCTACCAGTGCTCTGTGCCTTATTCCTTGTAATGTTTCTAAAAAATATAAATAAATAAAAGAATGGCTAGAGTCTGAAAACGAAAATCCCCCCAAAAAGAACTGCTGAAAGACTACTGCAGGAATAAACATGTTCAAATCAAACAGTCCCTGACATTTAGAGCAGATGCAGGCAGCCTCATACTCCTTGCACCATAGAACATGGGCTGCAGTGACATCTCTATCTTTGATGACAGTCATTTCCACTGCAACTATTGTTATTCCGAAGTCAGTGATAGGGTGCTGGTTAAATGGGAAAAAAAGCTTGAATTCAGTCCCATTTTTCACTGTTCTTTTTGCTATTTGTGCAGGGTGAAGAGGAGAGAACAGATAAACAAGCAGTGTTGTTTTGCTATTCTTGGAAACCGACTGTATCCACCTGTATCATGTTTTTATTCAAAACCAATTTCTAGAAAATGCCAAACAAGAAGCCAGACAATGAAAATGTTCTGTCTGCATAATTATGAAGATAGCTCTGCAAAGGTTAACAAGACTTGATTCAACAGCCATCAATGCATAAAACAGACTCTGCATTTATTAGGAGAATACTTACTTTATCTTACCAGAAATACATTTGTATGACTTGTGAGAGTTCATAACAGTAAGCAAAAGTGACCTTCAAGCATCTCCTGGGGCAAATTAAGCTTGATATTTTTTTTCCAGATAAAGTTGTAAATGTGGTAAGTAACTCCAGGTGTTAAAATTCAGATGATGTTTCAACGCAATTTGCTCAAATAGTTTTGCCATTCAGACACAGCTCAAGTGGCAATCATAGGCATGTTTTCTCTTTGTCAACATGTTTCTTGAAAAGCGGGGATGCTGTCCAATTTCTGTGAATCCACACAATTCCCAGTGATCATTTGTCAATCAGACATTGTGCATTTGTGTTCTGTCTTTTTAGTTGGCTTTCTTTTGAAACGGCATTCAATCCAGCCCCCTTCACCAGAAAGCAGCCAGGCTGCTGCTCTTGTTTGTTTATTGTGGTTCCATACTTGATGCAATTTCCAGTGAAAGTTGCTCATCT
Organism: Pundamilia nyererei; assembly: GCF_000239375.1. Lineage (NCBI taxonomy): Eukaryota > Metazoa > Chordata > Actinopteri > Cichliformes > Cichlidae > Pundamilia > Pundamilia nyererei. The sequence goes on along the minus strand of NW_005187438.1, from coordinate 2,107,195 downwards.
GACGAAGGACGCTGAAGACAGTTTGATTATTATAGCTATAAGCTTAAAAAGAAGAAGAAAATTACATCGAATTTTCATAATTGTGTTTCTGGTGGTTTTGTTAATAATTATTTCAAAGAGAAGACCTTTATTTGCACTTTGCCAAAATAAGCTCCCAGCCTTCCAGTCTCTCGCTCTCATTTTTTTTTTTTATTAAAGATTTGGTGGCCTGTGCATCCTGCATATAAACAAGTAATGATAATTTACCAATTATACTTTAAGCCAGGTTTGAAAATTTATACAAGAGTTAGGATGTTTATGAAACAGAGGCTGCCTCATAGTGTGAGGTGTTTCTCCACCCAGCTTAGGCAATGAAACATGTTTACAGTCTGTCATGATAGGGGTGGCTATTCTGCAGCTGCACACCATCCCAAAAAGTTTGTACTTTAGTTATAGTGAAGTTTTTGTGCTTTTATTTGCCTTCTACCAAGCACTCACTAGAGGGTATTCATCTCTACAATGTACCCGTTAAAGTCTATTAATCGTTTCTAGCATCAGCGCATAAGTCAGCACCTCACCCTCTTCTTCAAATATGGTCATTTACTGTCCCCCCCCCCCACACACAAAAAAACCAGACTGAAACAATATGTAAATCTGACTCTTCTCCCTCCTACTTATCGTGGTAGAGCTGTTCAGGCCTTTTGCTATGTTTTAATGTCAACACACCTTCAACTTGTACTCACCTGCCTTGTTCTCTTTCTTCCTAGGGAAATTAACTGCCAGCTTGCCTGTCAGTGCTGTTCACTGCCTCCTTGTTGGAGGAAAACACACGCGCAAAACCAGCAAGACTGAGTTGAGTTACCAGTTTAGCTGTTTTGGAAATCTCTTATCTGTTTTGTACTTCAGGAAAGTTGGACTTGGGTTTGAGCAGACCTTTTTGTCCATATCTTCATTAAAAACCTTTGAACTTCCATTTGAACGATTTGCATGTGAACCCCTCTTGCTAAACTGCAACAAATTAAGTTTAATTTCAAATTTCAAAAACAAAAAAAACCCCCAAACAAAACAAAAAAAGTTACTTGGTCTTGCTGAGCCTCTTCCATGTTTTGGTAGCAGTCTGGGTGTGAGCACAGAGCAGCTGCAGGGTGTCCTGTTCAAAGTGATGCTTGTTAGAAGATCATCTTCCCGACAGATGACAGATAATTTATCCCATTATTCATTCTTTTGCACCCAAACAAATGTTCTCACTCTCTCATCTTTGCAACAGAGAGAAAAATAATTCATATGTGAAGTGCCATCATCCTCATTAACTTCAGTTGAAACTTGACTGGAAAAGCATGTCATCCAGAAAGACTGGATGACATGATGAAAAACCCCTTTTCCCCTCTAACTAAAAGAGTCTTTATTAGCTCTTTTAGTTTGTTTTTAGATTAAAACAATCTAGTTTCAGTAATTTACTTCAAAAGTAAAACCATTCACAAACTTTATAAAGTGCTATGCTAATCCCGTGGATGAAGAGTAGCCATGCAAAATGAATTTAGTGCATGGAAAATACAAAAAAAATCCTTCCCTCATCTGTTTTGTTTGAAAGCCTATTTTACGATTGGTTTAGTTCAATTTAATTAAATTTAGTTGAAATAGCACCAAATCACAACAATAGTTGCCTCAAGGGACTTTATACTGTAAGGTAAAGACTCTGCAATACTACAAGGAAAGTAGAAAAACACAGATATCATATGACCCACTATGAGCAAGCTTTTTGGTGGCAGTGGGAAGGAAAAATTCCCTTCTAGCAGGAAGAAGCCTTGAACAGAACCAGGCTCTGGAACAGGCGGCCACAGGGTATTCTAGAGGCTACTTTTTAAAAGCATTTTTGCCTTTTGTCAAGTCAGTGTAGAGAATGGATAGAAAAGAGGGGTGTAGACTGAGGGTGAGTAACATACGCTCTGGGGTTGACCTAAGTGGAGGTCCCTCAGTGGGACTCAAAGCTGTAAAACGTGAGCTGTAAAACTGCTCAGCCAGGTTAGAGGCTCCTGAATCACAGACACATCTGTCAAGAATACCTGCCTGTGGATGCTTGCTTATTTCTCTAACCTTTTGCACATTTATGGGGTTAAGAACTGTTGTAAATCTGCAGAGAAAATTGAGCTAGTTAATTCTGCAAGGTCACAAAATCAAACCACAAGTCCAACAGGTCAGCTGACCTCAACACCAGACCACATGAAGTGCTGGCTCAGCCAAAATCCTTTTTTGAAAAATCACATAGCAAGTAGTCTTTTTAAGTTGCTTTGCACCTGCAAACCCCTTGGCAACCCATTTCCACCTGCCTCCATTCATGCTACATGTGACTTGGGGTGTTTTGACACCTGCACCGTTTGGCAGTTTAAATCAAACTCTGTTTTGCGGAGACATGAACAGTCTAATTGAACCCTGGTGAGGACCCCCACCCCCTTGGAGGAGGTAGACTCCTCAGACTACTGTAGATAGAAACATACATTTTTCTTTCACTATATTGATCTAACTGAAAGGTATTTGCTCAACAGGCCAAAATTAACACGAACACAGTGAAATGAAGCCAAACAGAAAGGTTAGCTTTTCTTGACATGATGTGAAAACTAAATTTCTCAATATTACTTTTTCTTGCCTTTTAAAAAACTATATTCCATATATATATTATTATCGGAATATCATATGAATATAGAAGTATGCTGTTTTCTGGGGTGACTGTGGTATATGGTAACAATATGTTGATAAACCTGAGCTATAAATCACTACATGGTAGCATACATCTTTTGAAGTGTCCTCAGTTTACTATCTCATCCTTTTCTTGGTTCTGCCTTTTTGTGTTTTGAATAAACAGCACAATACTTAAACTCAGGCCCTTTTCCCTTATCTTGACTTCCATACCGTCCTTGCTTATTGAAGTCCAGGGTTTACAACTTCATAAAGCTCAAACACTTTATAAAGATAACTATCCGTGCAAATATTCAGGGTTTTTTAGACCTCACTTGTCCTACAGCCGTGGGACTATGGGATATCACACTCTGGGAATAATGACTTACACTCCAAAGCATAACACTTACATCCATATGGGCTTGTTGGTTTTCTGGATGACCACGTTTATATTGTGGATGTCTTCAAGGCATGTACGCCTGAGTCAATAGGTGTTGCTGTGCTTCTCTTATTTCTTTAAGACCTCGTCTCAATAGAAACACTGTTCAAAGCTGCCATTTATGGAAAATGAATAAGTGTATGTCCTCACCACTTAAATATAGGTGTAGGGTATGTGCAAGAAGAACATTGCAGGAGGAAAAAAAGCTTAATGAGGTCAAAATAAACATAATAAAGTCAACACCACATCTTACAACTCACAGAAAAGCTTCTACGTAGAAGACCACTACATAAAAGAGTCAGCTGGTTGATGTAAGTTTGAATCTTTTTAAATAAACAAAAATGAAAATGACTTGAAATTTAAATTAGATTTAAATATTAAAAGATCTATTTGTATAATGAGGTTGGCTAGTCATTTAGTAACTACATACTTTCTCCTTAGACATGATTACAGTTACAGATTTACATTTAATTTGTTTCTACCTTTCATATTGATTATAGTTTGGGCAAATACTCTCCACAGAATTCTTGTCCTTCAGAAACCTTTTTCTTTTTAGATTTGTTGCCCACTCACATTCATTTATGCTATCTGCTCCTTTATTTCAGAAACTGAAGATTCTTACTATTTATAATATCAGTATCTATCAGATATGTGTCTTTATTTGAGACATATATTTAATATATATTCTAGCGAGGAAATATCGCTGAGCAGCTTAAGACTTACTTTAATGTTAACTCACAGCTACAGTCTTACTGAACTCTTTATTTGACTATATTTCTCACTTGTGGAGGTGAATTTTCTATAAGATTTAATGGTTATAAATAATGGAATGGTTTTTCCATTTGTTAAAAGTCAGTTCCTCTATAAAGAGCTAAAAAAGGTGTGTGAAATACAATCTAATCTATGCTTTGTAACTGCTTTTCAAAATTATTGTTGCTCATGTTTCACTCATAGAGATGTGTATCACTGCCTATGATTGCCAGATGTGTACCACTATGAACAAAAAAAATACTTTTTTTCTTTCTGCCGTGTCACCTTAAAATACATTGCGAACCTTGAGCACCACTTATTAAAAGATTTAAGTGAGTGTCTAAATATTTAAGCGTGCATCTTTACTTTTGACCTTAGATTAGAGACAAAATAAATGCAAGCTTGTGCAATTATTGTTTTTTTAAGTAATTAAAGATGTATGCTGTAAATTTATTGTATTCTACTTCGTGTACTCCTCCCGCACTGTATGTTATAAATTTTTTTAATCTTTATCATTTTTTGGTGTTTTTTTAAGTTATGCAAAGCAATTTGCTGAAGTCAAAATTAAAGGAAAGCCATGGAAATATGCTAGCAGCCAATGCAACCAGCAAGGTGTTTTTTGTTTTAGCAGCTCTTTGCAAACAGTTTCACTTTACGACTGCCAGCAATAACTTGCCTACTGGTTGGAGAATACACATTTTTCCCTTAACCACCGGTTGCTGCCTCAGGATCGTTGATCAGCCATTAGACTTGTGTAGCTTTTGCCTAACAGATTTAAACCAGAAAATCATCAGAAATACAAGATGCATCACCCCCTGCAGATGCTATATCAGGCTGTTTATTCTGATTGAAGTGTTTACATGGAGCCTTTTCTATTCTGTTTGAGCTCTTAAATCAAGCATAATCAAAACATCAGGATCTAGTGTTTGTAATTTGCACACATATATATCAACACAGGAATGTCCTCTACTTTATGCAGCTATATATGATTGAGGTCTAGTCAGGGGCAGAATGAAGGACTGGCAGGTGTGTGGAAATGCTGCAACTGATCATTTCTATCATATCATCCTCTGGTTGTAGGTCTGGGAACGAGTGACATGCCTCTGCTTCGCTGGATATGCGCCATTCCGGGCTAAACGAATGATGAAATGAAGCCAGATGGGAAAAGAACAAAACAGCTTCCTGAGAAAAAAAGGCAAAGGAGTGACGGAAAAAAAAAAACTATGAATGTCAGCCAAAGTCACAGGAGAGTGCACCATTTCATACAATAGTGAGCTCAATCCTACAAAAAAAAAAAGAAACAGCAGAGAGAAAAGTTACACTCCAATGGCCATGAAACTATTGATTTCATAGAAAAAGACTGCTGGAAAAGCAAGCACAACTTCTCTCGGTCCTGACAAGTCTTGTGCCTGATCATTGTTTTCAGGGCTGCGGCTGAATTCATCCTGTTGTCTTTATATTTGTGTGACACTTCACATCAGCTTGCAAAAAACAAAAAAACATAAAAACAACTCTACATCATGCTCGACAGTTTCTCGAGTGTGAAAACATTAACATAGCAAAGCTGTTGGAACGCTTATTCATTTCCTGCTTGTTTTCTGTATTCAACTAAATCCCTGTGCATTACAGTATGGTTGAGCACGATCAATGACATTAGCCGTCAGGGGTCACTTTAGCCTTGCATGTGCTGTGATTGCTATGTAGATCAACCAGGAAGCTGTCTGTGACATTATATCTGTCTCATCAGATTGTGATTGATGAAACTGGTTGACCAAGGTTAGGATCATGATATTTGACCTCCACTGTTAATGTGCCAGAGGGAGAAAGCGAGATTAATGCACTTTAATAAACCAGTCACAGCAGTGCTGTTATGGAGTCTGACATACGGTTTTATAAATGGCAGAGGTTAACATGCATCTTTGCAAAGCTTTGCCCCCGATGTTCATCAAACAGTAGGGTTAGTTGAGCAGAGCACACTAAAACGATATTGTGTGACAGAACTTCATGAGCATACAAGGACACGTTCATTCTAAATCGTGCCTTCTGGTCCTTCAAACGCCATAAAGAATAAGCCACTGATTCCCATGTGATTCATGCTGTCACCAGCTCTCCTTAGCATGGATACTATTGCCCTTTTTCAGCACAGCCTGACACACAGCACAGCCCTACAAACTCAGAAATAAGGGAGGGATGCACAAAGGTCACCGACTGACAGGACTAAGACATATTGTGCCCCGAGGAGATCCTCTGAGAGGCAAGCATCTTACTGGCTGCCTTATATTCATGAAAATCGCCATTAGTATTCCAGGACAACAGTCATGCTTCACAAGTCATTTAAATACGCTAAGATTTCTTCTTCTTTCAGGTGTCATTAATGGGAATAGCTGCAGGCGGACAGCATATTATGAGTTTTTTGCTATATAAGAAAAAGACTGCAGGCCATTGAGCATTGTTGCTGGTGCATCGATCTGAGCAAGAGGACATTCAGCGAAATCAATACGAGTGTGTGGAAAAGGATCAGCCACCTTTTCAAGCAAATGCATTGATTTACAATGAATGGCAACAAGGAAGCTCTCCTGTGGTGAAAGAAGTGTCCAGATCATATAGTAGTAATGTAGTAGTAATGACATATCTATTATGAATTCATGATTTGCTGTTAATGACAAATCCAAAGAAAGTTTTTATCCAGCTCCTAACTCAGTGATGCAGAAGCAATTCAGTCAAATTTATTTTAATGTTGAAATTGAATAAATTGCAGAGGATTAGTTGGCCTGTAATTAAATGCAATAGAATTAGTCATGATAATCATGGCTAACTCATTCCATGATTTTGGGTTTCTCTTTCCCTGTTGTCAGATTGTCTTGGACTGTTTACAGTCCGATGTTTCAGCCATTTCCAGTGCTCCTCATGTGTTCATTTTCTTGTGTATGACCTTTTGGAGTGTTTAGCGGCGTTGCCTTTTTCCCGTGCCCTCTTGGATTGTTTGCTTTACTATCTTTACCACTGCCTGTTGGATTAGAGATTTGAATGTACTCGTCTTGCCTCCTGTGAGTGCTGCATTCATGTCCTCCTACAACTCAGGTCATTTTGAGCAGTAATATATATGTAGCAGAGGAGAAATAATACAAATTAAAACAAAAGAACTAACGGATAACAACACTAAGCATTACTGTTTAACATACAGTATCTGGATGACTGGAAGTGGTCCTCAGATTTTTTTTAGGAGTGACGCTAACTGTATGAGAACCACTATGTCACAGTCTGGCGGAGACAGACTGTATGGAGTGACGAAGAGGACCCAAAATGCAGACACAAAGGAACGTGGAAAAAAACTTGAATATTAACAAGGCAAGCCGTTTATTAAGGCTGGTAAATGATTACAAAACAAAAGGCAGAGGTGAAGCTAAACAATAACTTAAACTGGGGAAACTAAAGATAAACATACAAAAAACCAAAACATGAAACCTGACGTGGATACAAAGATACCTGGACCCTGGAACATGGAAAGGTGGCACAAAGGACCTCGGACAACCTGACAATGAATGAACAGAAACACACAGACTAAATACACACAAGGCTGATTATGAAAAATGTGGAGACACATGAGGAAACGGCTGACACTAATCTGACATCTCCTCCACACATCACTCACTCACTTGGACACTAGAAGGGGGAATTATGTTAAAATGCTCTTCATAGACTACAGCTCTGCATTTAACACCATAATTCCCTCCACACTCACCACCAAGCTGGAGCATCTGGGACTCAGCTCATCTACTGTATGTGTCAGTGGATCTCCAACTTCCTAACTGGCAGACCACAGGCAGTAAGGATGGGCGGACATGTCTCAGCCTCCACCACTCTCAGCACTGGAGCCCCCCAGGGGTGTGTTCTGAGCCCCCTGCTGTACTCTTTGTACACATATGACTGTGTGGCCACTACCAGCTCCACCACCATCATCAAGTTTGCTGACGACACTGTCGTGGTGGGCCTGATCTCTGATAACAACGAGACGGCCTACCTGAAGGAGATTAGGAATCTGGAGAACTGGTGCCAGAGGAACAACCTCCTTCTAAACGTCAGTAAGACAAAGGAGCTGATAGTGGACTTCAGCACTAAGCAGGAGAGGAACTACCAGACCCCCGTCATCAACGAGTGCCCAGTGGAGAGAGTGGACAGCTTCAAATACCTCGGAGTTCACATCACGCAGGACCTGTCATGGTCCTGTCACATCAACACCGTGGTGAAAAAGGCCCGACAGCGTCTCTACCACCTCAGACGCTTGAGAGACTTCCAACTGCCCTCCAAGGTGCTCAGGAACTTTTACTCCTGCACCATAGAGAGCATCCTGACGGGAAACATCTTAACCTGGTTCGGGAACAGCACCATGCAGGACAGACGAGCTCTACAGAGGGTTGTGCGGTCAGCTGAGCGCACCATCCGCTCCGAGCTCCCTGACCTGCACTCAATCTACAGCAGGCGGTGCCGGACCAAGGCCAGGAAGATCGTGAAGGACCTCAGCCATCCCAACAACAGACTGTTCTCTCTGCTGAGGTCAGGAAAGCGATTCCGCTCCCTGAAGACCAACACAGAGAGACTGAGGAGGAGCTTCTTCCCGCAGGCGATACGGTCTCTCAATCACACCACCACACAGTACTGACCCACACATATGGTTCTTACACACACACTGGACTTTCTGGACATTGTTTTTGCACACATTGTTTTTTTGCACAACACTGGTCACTATATTCTTCATTTCTGGTTAATACTTGTACAGCTGCTGTTATTGTGTATATATTTATTTATATTTAGATTTCTTCATACATTCTTATATAGTTCTATATTGTGTATTTTGTTGTACAGTTAATTTATTTTCAACTTTAATTTATATATTTTATCTTATTCCTTCCCAGTTAAATTTACCCTTCATTCTAATTTGTGTTGTACAGTTATTTCATTTTTAACCTTAATTTATATTTTATTCCTTCCTAGTTAAATTTACCCTTTTTAATTTTTCATATTTATTTCCTATCTTATTCATAGCCTTTTCCTTTTTTGTTTTCTTTAGGTCACGAGCAGTTGTCCAAGCATTTCACTACATATCGTACTGTGTATGACTGTGTACGTGACAAATAAAATTTGAATTTGAATTTGAATTTGATTTGATTTGAATTTGACATAGTAAGACAAAGGAAGCAAAGCCAACTGCACTGACATAGGATGCAGACCTTCAAAATAAAACAGGAAACATGAGACAGACATGGGAATATAAACTTGACAACATAAGACGTGTAGGATGAAACACATAAAGGGTGAGGGAAACTTTAATATAGGGGTAGAAAACAAAGAGGAATCTAATAAACAAATGAACTTAGCTAACTCAATGAACTTAAACATCAACATCAAAAATAAACTAAAACTTAAAATGTTCGTCAACAGACCCAGGAACATGACACACTGGTCTTCTGAATGAGTGTTGTCAGTCGTGAAGAATGCACCAGAAGATATCCCACGCTATTATGACCACATTTCAACCATACCTATTGTAGTGAAAAGACTATTATTTCCATTTTTAGATATCTGATGTCATGGCGCTGATCACTGGCCTCCTCACACTTGCAAACCTATATGTGGAAAAAATGAGATGGGAAATGCAACAGGAGATACCAACAAGAGATATGAAAGGGGGAGCTGGGGTACAGACGGGTTGCCAAGTGGCTTGCAGATGCATAAGAATTGTGGGCAAGTTCAAACAGTTTAAGCAGTTTTGAGTTTGTTTAGTTTAGCTTTTGGTATTTCTTGTTTCCTCAGTGTTTCTGCATTAAAACTACTGCTTGGTAATTTTAGAAGTCATTTGGATTTAAAAGAAGAGATGCTCTTAAAACATGACTTAAGAAAGCTTAAGGTAATAATAGTGAAGACTTCGACCACACACATTTTCCATGTACTTCTTCACATAAGGGACAATCGTCTTACATAATTTACATTTCTTTCTGTTTCTGTTTTTGATAGCAACCTATGTGAAGGTTCAAGAAGGTCGCTACTGGCAATATCTATAGGCTATTCATTCAATAGACTATTCAGTGGAATGATGACATTTTTATAAATACATATTTTTTCTCAGGAAATGTAGCTGACAATTTAGTAATTTAAATAATTACATTTACTACACAATTTAATTACAACTTCAGAAGTAACTACTTACTCCCAGTATTGACTACACCTTTGCATTTCCTTTTTTGGCCAAGAATGAACCTTAAATGTGGTCAAGTTCAAAGTATTTTATTAAAGTAATATAAAACAGAAATACTCAAGTACAGTTCTATCTCTAAAAACACAAAAACAAAAAAAATCTTCCTTTATCCAATGTTTTGTTTTTATAATTACTTGTCTGTGTTTGTTTTTATAGTATTTAGCCTCGAGCCTAAAGCTCTAAATGCACTTTAAATGAAGCTCGAAATACACTTCCTATTATATACTATGCTCAAAAGATTGGTAAAAGTTTGAGACAGAAACATGTTTCAGTGCTAATTCCCCCCACACTGCAATCATTTCATGATTCATAAGCCCTAGCTGACTATCAAGAAACCAGACGTGTATTGAGAAAGAGCTTTTAGTTTCATCAGAACCGCACTCACTGTCCCTCAGCATCTGTGTGGATGCTTTGTGTCAGGGAGCCTGAGGGGGGAGCAAATGAGATGAGACTCTGATGCTGGCGGTTAACTCAATGTCTGTGGGGAAAAGGGAGGAGGCGAAAGATGAGACAGAGAAAATGAGAGGCAAGAGAGATGCGAGAGAAGACAGGAAAGAGGGGGAGATGAGAGAAGGTGAGGTGGTAATAAAGAGAAGAGACTAATACAGCAGGAAAAAAAGATGAAAGAAAAAAAAGAGCCAACTGCGTGGGACAGACAGGCTGAGGCTAAGTTTAGAGAGTGCAGTGCATGCACTATGCACACGACATTAAGAGTTTTAAATGCAGAGCAGCTTTTTGCTCAGCCAAATAGCTTTTACAAAAAGTCTCTTTCCACGTTTGCAGTACTTGGGATTCGGTGCTGCACATTTCCTGCCTGTGGACATTAGAAGAAGATATTTATAACTTGGTAAAGGTGCAGACTGAGTGAAATAAGGACTGGGATATTTTACAGTTTAATGCCACAGTATTTTGCCAAAAGTATTTTCCTATGATTGTATTTTCTTTATTTATTTTCATTATTGCATGTGTTTGCTCTGTGTTGCAGGATCTGTGTCGTGTACTGTCAGTCTCTTCTAGCAGGATACATGTCCTGGAATCCCTGAAGTACTTTCTGTAGATTAAACAAGGGAATGGCCAAGCATCTAATGGACGAGATGCAATAGGAAGTGCATGCAAGCAGTTTACATAACCATGGGCCAGTGCTTCCTTTAGAATGACTACTTCATTTATATAATTCTTACCTTCTTTGCAGTTGCAGTAGCACACTATAAATACTTCATTAGCAACCTCTGATATAATAACTGTCAGAGTTATACTGCTGCACCATTGTTATTGATGTAATAGTTTAGCTAGAGAGACAAGAATAATATTTCCCTCGAAAATGCCATGCATTGAATATACCAGATAAAATTAATTTTTACCTAGGTCAAGTAAGGGTAGTTTCTTCCACTATAACAGTGTTTCGCAAATGGGTGGATTGTATAGGGAGGTTAGATATATAGTACCTTAGAGGTACTTTGGAAGTACATGAGCGATTTCTTTTTATGCTAAGTCTAAGAACATTACTTGAATGCAATTCCTAAAATACCTAAACAAAAATTGGTTAAAACATTTGAGTTTATTTCCGTTTTTAGTTTGCCCATTTGTTGAAGTAACCTCTCAGCTGCTGTAAAACCACGAAAGCAAAAATACATTCGCAGACAGTTTTTGATAGTTAATGAGAGAGAAAATTGCTTTTCGTTTTTGGTTGAAATGTAGAATCAATACAGCGAAAAACACACATTCCACTTCCTTTCCTGTGATGACTCAGTTTCTTTGCTTCATTTTGTATTAGACTGCCTGGAAAACAGTCTGCTCACTGAAGTTACCGCTCTCGTTTTCCCTTTGTTTTGCCCAAATTTGCTCCACTCCCACTATTCTTAACCGCATAGCTTTTCGTCACATGCCAGGTGTTCAGCTCTTTTTCATCTCCGTGCTCTTCAAAAGAAACACAGCAGCAGGGAATAGTGATGGGGGAACATTCTCTCTCTGATAAAATGAAAAACATGCTAAACTTAGCACTTTAAATTTGAGTTTGCTTCCCTGATTTATATGTACTTTCTGGAATTTATCTTCTATATGCAGATGAAGTGTTTTGTAACATCTGGGGGAATGGCATTGCAGCAAGAGTAATAATGATTTAAAAACAACTCAGACTGCTGTTTGTAGAGTTTAGCTTTTAACACCTGCTAGTCTTAATGTTGGTGGAGTGCTTGCTGGCTGTATCTTGGACTTCCTCACTAAAAAATAATCTTAGTCTTGGCTCAGCTAACTACCTTCAAATCTCCATCTCCCCTTTGGGACTTTGTCACTTCTCTTGTATTATGTGCACTAATTAATGCAGAAGACAGACTGAAAAGCTTTTCAAAGCAAATATGTTAGTATGCCTGCTAAAGAAGGAAGAAACAAACACACGATCTGGTTACAGACCATATTGTATGTTGTTTTCATGAAACCTTTTTTGGTTATATACGTGAAAAACAACGATGGATATTGATTTTAAGCGTCATGACTCCAACCCTGACAAAACTTAAATTAAAGGTCAGGATATAGAAGTCATTGAGCTGTACACGTACTTGGGCCTATAATTGATAAAAGGCTGACCTTTCAGTGTAACACCAATATTATGTGTGTGGGGAAAAACAAAAGACAACAGTGGCTTTTTTTCTTCTTTTTTTTGGTCTGAGGAAACACACTAAGTTCAGTGTTGGCAGGTCCCAGATGGCTCTCTTCTATCTTTTACTGAGTCGATTTTTTTACTTTGTGTTTTATCTGCCAGTATACCTGAATCAATACAAAACAGAAAAACGCACTAACAAAAGGTGATAAAGGTCTGTAGAAGAATCACAGATACTTGACAGAAATGTCTGTCTAAATTGAAATCAGCCTCACAGCAATGTGTAATAATTACATCGCTGAACAGTACTTTTATAGCTGAACAATAAAAGCTGTGAAAAATGTGAGACAGAGTGTTTGTAGGCATAATCTTAGACTTTGTCTTTCCAACCAAATGACAAATTGAGTTTCTTGAAATGGTCTGCCTTTGTCATAGCCCTTGCATATTTGTTGGTTTTATTGTTCTACTTTGTTTTTTCTGGCTTTTCTGTTTATTTCTGCCTTTTGCATTCTCCATGATTCTCAGTATTTGTCATTTCTCCTTTATTTACTTCCGATTAAAATGTTCAACTTACTTTCTGCGCTTGTCACTTATGGGTTTACTTCCTGTCTTTGTCATCCCACCTCTGATTTGCTGATTGTCTCTACTTGTGTCAAGTTTCCCTCATTGGTTTCACAAATGTCCAATCTGCCCTTTGTGTTTATGAAATCTCATCTCACTATGTTAGTGGCAGCAAACAGGTTGCCAGGAAACGTTGCTAAACCAGTTGTGAAGCAGGTCGGAAACTGGCTGGAGAGCATCACATTGCAGCACTACAGGGCTCCTTTCACACAACAGACTTAGGCATGTTTAAGTAGGTAGCCACTTATAACCAACAAACAAACGTAAATATATGGAGACTGTCACTGCCTACATTATTGTATCACCACATTGGCAAATGATAGCTGACGAGAGCAGTCCACGAGCTGCTTAAACCTTTCAGAGGCGGTGATGCAGCCAGCCTGAGAGCAGCTGGAGCAACCTGTCCCATGGAAGTTTAAGATATCAATATACCACAAACAGTGGGGACACAAGAAGTCTGTGGCAGGCTGTTGAGACAATAAAAGGCTGTGTCCCAATTCAGGGTCTGCACGCTTGAAGTACGCGCACTA
>NW_005187438.1:2076557-2093117 GCF_000239375.1 Pundamilia nyererei | reverse complement strand
ATTGAAATTGAATATTACTTAAACTCTCTTAAATTAACTTCCAATAAAAAAGGTTTATCATTGATTGAAATTCATTCAGAAATGTTTAAGGAATGAGCTGTCACAACTTTCAAATACAAAGTTGTTATGAAGTCTGTCACATTCCCCCCTTTTTTTTTCTTTTTTTCTTTTTTTTTATCCTTTATTTATTTATCCTTCTTATTTCATTGTACTGTATATTGTTACTCTTATTTGCCTTGTATGTCTACTGCACAAACTGAACTGGAATGACTGTTCGCTTTATAAGTTCAATAAAGTTAAAAAAAAAACCCAAAACAACCTCTTCGGCCGCTCCCTTCTACCGTATTTTGCGGCAAAATTATCCACACCCACCGCCGCGCTATGAATTGTGGCATATATGGGACCACGAAGCGTGCACTGGACCACGCTTGATATTTGGGGAAATCGACGGCGCATTTGGAGTATGCATTTGAAGTACACTTCGAATTGGGACAGCCGTCGTCGCGTGGCGGTGACGTAACCGCACTTGAAATGCGTACTTCAAGTGTGCAGACCCTGAATTGGGACATAGCCAAAGACTACAAACCCCTGCCACAAATCGCAACAGTGACTCCTCCCCTGCATAACATCAAAATCTTCTGAGCAAACTACAGAAGGCCAAAACACCAAACTTGCACACAAGACTCCACTCCATAGTAAATGAGCAGATTTGGTATCTGCCACCAGCCAGCACTAAGAAATCTTTTGCCAACTCTGTAGTTGTGTGTTGAAAATCTGCAGACGAGTTTAGAGATGCCCTCACACACATTTTCAACACCTCTTTGAGCCATCCAGCTGTCCCTACATGCTTGTAGCTACCAGCCTGTTCCACTGACTCCCACCCTCCCTCCCACTGGACCCCTTTCAGTTTGCGTATCGTGCCAACCAGTCGACTGACAATGCAATTTCCACCGTTTTCCACTCAGCTCCCACTCACCTAAAAAGATGTGTGTGTGCTAATACTGTTCATAGGTTTCAGCTCAGGATTCAACATCCCCCAGCAGCTGATACACCAACATCGTCAGACGGCCCTGAAAGCCTCTTTTTGTAATTGGCTGTAGAACTTCCTTAATGGGAGACTGCAAGCAGTTTAGGTCAGCAACATTGCATCCAGCACCATCATGCTGAGCACTGAGCCACTCCACGGGTGTGTGCTCTTTCCGCTGCTGTTCACCCTGCTGACTTATGACTGCTCCTCAAACTACAGCACCACCATCACCAGTGGTGGGTCTTATTAACAGTAATGATGAGACCAACTAGAGAAGTGACCATCAGCGGGAGAGCACATCAGAGAGGACCATCCCTGGGTGAACATCACTGCCAGGAAAGTAAAGCAACACCTCTACTTCCTCCACAAACTGATGAGAGTCAGAGCCCCATTACCCATCATGTGTTCCTTCTAATGATGAGCTAATAAAAGCATCTTGACCAGCTGCATCAGTATGTGGTTTGGAAACTCCATCGCCTCCAACCTCAAAACCCTGCAGCACATAGCAAATGCAGCAGGAAAGATCACTTTTGCCTCATTCCGCTTCCATTTACCACACCCGCCCAGCCTGCAAAGCAATCAGCACTGGGGGCGTCTACACCCAACCCTCACACAGCTTCTTCAGTCTTCAGTACCTTCCCCCTTGGGGAGAAGACACTGGAGGCTCAGTATATCCTGCATCAGACTGCACAACAGCTTCATCCAACAGGCTGTCAGGAGGCTGAACTCTCTCCGGTCCCTACCCCCTCTCCTCTTCTGCCCCCTAGAAAGACTGGACTACACACAGACACACCCTTATTTTCAGTGCCAGCAGATTTACAAAAAAAGTACTGCTGCTGTTTACAAAAGATTACACTGTTGCTTTTTTATATATCTAATCTCACAGTATTTTTTTCTTTGTATTATAATGCATATAGACATCACTACTATATTTAGGCTTTAATTATTTTTGCTACACAAACATAAGTCCTTGACTGTGCCTTGTTTTTGTCCTCCCTAGCTCCCAGGGGGACCGTGTATTTCTCTGTCTTTTTATTTATTCTTACTTTGTATCGTGTTTAGTCAGGGGGGATAATGTTTTGATCCTGTGTATATCCTGTACACATGGCAGAATTGACAATAAAGCTGAGTTTAACTTTCACCTGTCAGTTCATCTGTTCTCCTCCTGTTTTACCTGTTTGTGCATCATATGCTCTTAAGGCTGATGTTGTTTGTATCTGCCCTAAGGACTTTTTTTGATTTTGTAAGTTCTTACTGCAACCTGGGTCTCAAAATTAAGAGCACACAGCAGATTGGAGAGCAACATACTTACCTATTGTATAAAAAATGTGCCTACAACAACTGTGATAATGAAAAAAAACTTTATGAAAGAGAAACAGCACCTTAACACTAAAAACAAAGAAAAAAACTAAGAGCAGGGGCAGGATGGAAGTCTGCCAAGCTTGAACACATGAAGAACAACTTGCTTCAGTTAAAAAGAAAAACACCAAAACTTAACTTGGTCTGTAGAGTTGGCATTTGAGTTCTTCTTTTGGTAAAATAAAGCACTTTTAACCCAAACCGTAACCATTTAATAAAACTAATTAAGTGCTCTTGATACCCAAATCTAACAAGTTAGTGACTGAAAATGAGAATAAATAATAGTAATACAAAACGTTTGTGGGGGGGGGGGTTAGTGGTGCCGTGCAGGTTAAGGCGGACACACCTTCCCGGGAATCACAATAGTGGCTATAAGGAGGGGAATTAATGTTATGTGTTTGTTGGTTCTCTCTGACAGCTGAGAGCTGCAGCAGAACTTATAAAGTTGGCCCAAAACCTTGATCTGTTGACTTGCTGTGTCTCATCCACACCACAACGTTTTCACAATGTCGAATTTTAATATGACGATTTGTGGTTAAAATAACTTACAATGATCACATTACCATACCTATTAAATAACGGGAATAAAATAACAATAATGTCATCAGTTAAATTAATCAGTAATTCAGTTATGTTGTTGTTTTAATCAAATAAACCAATAAATCCATCCAAAACCATACAAAAAAATTACCACAATTAACTTTATTATCACAGGCACATTATAAACACTGTATTCCATTTTTAAATATTATTTTTGACAGTACATGGTTACTTAGATCTTCAGCTGAGTCTGCGTACATTTGCTTCATGTGATATAATGTCTGACAGGAGAATGCTATTGATTTATTCTGGCACAAAAGCGATGTTGACACAACATTAGGAAACATACTCGTGATTCAGTTGTATTCAAATCACAGCTGAAAGACAGAGGCCGTCATTTACCAGCACTTGAATGCATTTGTGCAAACATCGTGTTCCTGTCCTCATATACACCGTGGCTATCTGGGATATTTACTGGCTCTGTGTTGGTGATTGTGCTTTCATTCTGTGGCCGTCCTGCAGTCACAACTGTTTTCTCTCACACCGTGTGAGCCAAGCCCCGCTGCGACAGTGATTTCCAGAATAGTGTTTGTGTCACAGTTCCTGGGAGTCCTGTCCCTCCTCAGAAACAGACATGATTCTCTTTTCCAAAAGCTCTAATGGGTCCCCTGTTTTCTCCTTGTTGCAGCACCAGCAGCAGCCTTTACAAGTTCATCTTTGGGGAATTTTTTATTTCATTTTTTTTCTTTCGGGCTGCTCTTGCGGTGGGGATATGGAGATGTTCAGAGTTTCTGCATCTCAGACCACAAACCCAGGCTTTGATGGATGTCATGTTTCCTCCAGAGGTTCTTGCTTATGACAGTCACTATCCATTTGAGCTCATACCGCCATTGCACATTGTGCTGTTATGTAATGGGCTTGTTGTTTTATGCAGAATTGACTTATACACCATATTGTAATGGAATTTCTGTGTGTGTTTTGTTTCGTTTGGGGCCTCGCTTGTTTTCTCGTCTTACCTCAGGTTCTAATGCAGAAAGCAATGCTATCCTGGAACATAATTAAGTGCCTCTAACAGCTTGCCAACCTGCGATGTGTCTGCACTGACATTTGTTGTGGGTTTACCCCTCTGGCACAGAAAGCCACTGTGAGGAAAGGCTCATATGTCCCAGTGTTTGGAAGCAATATTTAACACAGAAGCACCTCATTCACCAGAATAACTATCCAGTTTTAGCAGGCTGTTAATGTTTATATATGTTTACATATGTTTATATATGTTTATACATGCCCAAGAATTCATTCATTCTTAGCCAGAAAAATAAAACATATCCTCATTAATTTCCAGATGGTACTTGATCACAGTGACCAATGCAATCACTTTATTTTTTTGTTTAACAAAGATGGAATTTGTTTATTAAAGTAGCACCAGCTGCATACAATGAAACAGGGAGAATGATTGGCAGCTCTTTGGAATACAGGCTGCTAATATAGTCTTAAATTTTTTTAAAAATGTGGAACACTTAAAACAATAATTTTCAGGCACAGTAAAGTAGCTGCAGGGGAGCCAAAATCTTGATATAATGACAGTTGTAATGGTAGTGCTGTCTCAATGAGAAAGCGCTATCATGAGAAGCAATTATCATTTTAAATGTGAAACAGTTTAAACTCGTTGAATGAAGTAATTAATAGATTATATATTTATAGTGTGTAGAATTGCCATTGCTGTTTTGGTACAAGACCACCTTTTCAGAAGGTTTACTTACCTTTCGAACAGTGTAAACAATGTAATACGTCTCTTCAAAGCAGTTGCATACAAAAGAGAGGAAAAAATATGAAAGCACTTCATCACTGCTATAACTGAAATTTAGTCTAAGGTATTTGGACTTCTGATTGTTGGTTAATGTATTTCAGATGAGGTTTTTGTCCGGTGTGTGAGCTAAGGTGAGGGTTAGTGGTAGAGTTTGTGTTAACCTCCTTCCAATTTAATAAAATGTTTGCTTATTTGGAAAAAAACAACTGGGACACTGAAAAACGCACAACAACCTTAGCTGATAGTTATAGTTGAAGGTTATACAGAATATGCACTCCTATATAAAAGCCATAATAAAAATACACTCCAAATCAAATAAAGCCAGGATACTCTGATCAACTAGACCTGAAATTCAACAAGAGCCAGTAGGTTTTTTTAAAGTGTTTTCAAATATTTGTGAGACTTGGGAACACTGTTTACTTAGCCTGGCAAGGCAAAGGGCACTGTCTCAGCTGAACTATGGACACGCACACACATACATATACTGATACTGATAAGCACTCACTCACGCATCACCCTCCCTACCCCGGATCCAATGCCACCTCCAACGCTTACCTCCCCTCTGATGTGGACATCGGGTCAGTTGGAGGCGCGGTCGAAAGATTGCAGCGGTCCCAGATCAGATGTACACACTGGAACTCTTTCCCATGTTGCTGTCTGTGTTTATTGTGCTATGGTGTGTTGATATCTGTGCATTCCTGTATTATCCTTCTGTGTTACACATTTCGATGTTTTTTTTCCTCGCTACCTAGCCTGACCTGTCTCCCCAATGTGATGTTTGTGTATTGTATGTACGGTCGGCAAGGTCTGTCATCTCGGTTGTGGGCAAAAGACCTGCAACTGACAAATAAAGGCTATCTCATCTCTCATCACTTATGTAAAAAAACACTACGTTGTTCCAAAGATTAGGAGCCAACACAAGCAGCTGGTTCACAGACCACAGTTTTATTTCAGGTAAGCTACGCTGTCAAGCTCTAATCTCATGCAGTTCAACTAATTTCACTGCAAGTCATCATGAGCTAATGGCTCATTTGATACCCTTCAGTGCATCCAAAGCATGGTAAAGCATACAGAAAGCACTTGTTAGGTTGCTTTAGCCTGCTTATAGTTGATATAGTTGATAAGCCACTTTGTAACCCACCTCCACCTTTGTTTTTCAGCCCAAATCAAAGCTCCCAGCCACACAGCCCTGAAGACCTAAAGAACATTGAAACATCTTCTTGAAAATAATCTGTATTTGCAAACTAAATGAGTAGTTGCTGAAGTTGATGAGTGAAATCAGTTCCAAAGAGGGTACTGTAGCAAAAACCTTTTTGTGAATGCTTTGGTTGCTAGCAGATAGCCAGGGTTGCCTGTAGAGCACTCACATAATACTCACTTAAATATGAACTTAAACTTGAAAAGTGTGACACAAACTTAAAATAGAGAACGTAAAAAGTTCTGTCTTAACTATGCAACCATCACATTTCAAACTTTTACTGTTTCTGGTTTGCGTTGCACTTTTCAGAGTTTTAGTACTGCTTAGCAAATAATTTGTAAGAAAGTTGGAGCAGCCATGCAAACTACAAGCAACTGAAGCAATTTGCTAATGATGAAATGAAATGGAAGGTTTTTGGTCCTCTAGCACTGTATACCTCTTTGCAACTGCCAGCAACCTTCAGCCTACCACAACCACCTTCCAAATGGTCGAGGAGTATATATTCTTCCCTAGTGGCTGGTGGTTGCCAGAGGGTCTCTAGAACTGTTTGACTTGGGCCTAGCTTCATGTCAAATTGTCACTAAGCCTTTTGTTATTCCGTGGCTTCTGCTGCTCCCCTGCCTTGTGCTTTCCATGTATGTGTGTGGAAGGGAGGGGAGGTCCCAAATCTGAGCCATGCTGCCAAATATAAATGACTACAGATGGAAATAACAATCTTCTTTTTTACTGTAGTGGTCCTGACTGAAATATATCTTTTGTACTTTTCACTGTGAAAGCATTTGACACTAGCCAAGCAATTTAACACCTGGATAACTGGGCACTGAGTGTAAGCTAATTACAAAATGCTCTCTTTACTGTGCCAACACAAAAAGGTCTACTTGTGTTCATGTCATCAGAGGAGCAACTCCGTGCTACTGCTTTGAGCATGCACTTGTTTCAAGCGCATGCTGAGGGGAAAACAATAAATAATGGAGACTATTGCCACTGAGATACAGGGTGGGAAGGTGTCACATCAAACATTAGCTGTAGGTGGAGGGGGGCAATTACAGAGCAGTGCCCTGATGAATATTCCCAGGACCGCTTGTGAATTAGAGTCTAAGAAACGACAATAATCTGTTCCCTTGGCCTGCCTAGACAAACGGCTGTTTCCCTCTAGCAGCCTTGCTGTCGCTCGAAAAGAATAAGACCTACCTACCTATTGAACCCATATATCCACGACGGCCTCTTCAGACTCTAGGAGAATAAGTTGATGGAGTTGTCAGTCTCTACCACATCACACTTGATATGGCCTGAATGCAGATGAGCCATTGACAAATTGCTTTTTGCCAGGAAGTTCACCTAGAGGTAAAAGCCCCAGGTTCACTCCACACAAGCATGGGGGGAGTGATTTATAAAGAGGCAAAGACATGTCTTTGCATTGACAGGCGCTTCATCAGTCCAGATTGGGTTTCATGGTCAAGTAGAAGGCACTGATGCATTGAGAGGAGATTGCCATCCTCTATTTTCAGGGCCTTTGCATTGCAAACACCACCAAAATAATATAAGAGGTCATGCCAGGTGACCCATTTAGGTATATCATCCATGGCAAGACTGGTATTAAATCTTTAGAAAAACGAAACAAAAAATCCAATTAAAACAGCTCAACTAAATAAAAGATCTTTCAGTTTGCTATATGAATGTTTTGCATCATGGCAAAGAACTAACTAATCCCCAAAATGCTAAGCATACAGTGCCAGTATGCTGCTGCATTTGATGACACGCTCCTTTACCTTAAAGTCAATCCATATATATGCTCTTTTAAAATGTTGAACTTTACATCATAAATAATCACTCAATTAAACTGCAATAAGCACTAAAGTTTGTCAACACATGCTGAGGTAGCCACTGTCCATCTGGTAGGCTTCACCTCAGGTTACTCAGCTAAGATGGTTTACTGTAAAGCGTTATTTAATAGCCTTTATTTAATATCACCTACGATGAGTGATTGAGACCATCAACTGAACAGGAAAGTGTTTTCCCAACAAATTCTATAGAACAAGACCACCGGAGTGGATTGGACCCATTCAAGACATAATATGTCCTTCCAGATTCACCAAAGCATGTTTCAGAATCATTCCAGAAACCGTTCTTCAACTTCCTATGTAAGGTGGAACAGGAACAGCACAGAAAACTACTTTTAATTTTCAAAATAAAAGACCCTGGAAGACTGCGCGCAAAGATAAAGCAAATCTAGCTTTGAGACGTCACAGACATGAAGATGGTGTATTTGAGTTAGACTAAGGAAAAATGTGCACAAATGTTTCAGTGCTTGATTTCACTCTTGGTTGTGTGAATGTGGCATTTTCTTTCATCACTCTATTCTATAAAGCATATTTGTGTAGTACAAGAAAAAACGAGCAAATTTATGAGGAAATTTTGAAATATAAAATAATGAGATATATATGTATTAAAGATAATAAACACATAATAAATATGAATATTAAAGAATAACACATATCTAACAAAGAAAAGCTCCAGTCTGAATTTAATTTTGTTTGTTTTCTGTGAAATGCTTTCACATTTTTTTTTAAATCTCAGTTTCCATTTTCTTCCGTCCTCCTGTTATATTCTTCTTCGCTCATGTCTTCGATTCTGTCTTTGCAGACCATACAGACGATACTGCCCCCATAGATTCCTGTGTGTATTGCAGTTACAAAACAAATTTAGGTGGTTTGAGAATATGACACGTCTGCGAATTTTTATAGTCAATGTTACTGATTTTGGTGATGAATCATTGCAGTTCTACGTTACAGACAGCCATGTTTTACCAGCCATTGCAATAAACTGTCACAGCTGGGCAGGGACTTAAGGCATTACTGAAGACTACTGTTGATGTGATGTGTGACAAATTTTTCAAATTATCCTCAGATGGAACATTGGCTAATGAAATTAATGGGTAACTAATTACTTCTCATGTTAAGTAATCAGCACTGAAATGTAAATACCCTTTCAGTTAGTAAATAGTCTATCATGAGTAATTGATACATTATTCGTTTTAGTTGTCCAACATGAAACATTTGTCTTTTGCACACAAAAAATAAGTTTGTAATTATTTTCTTATCCTGTTAGCCCAAGGAACTGAATAAAAAAATACCTGGATTAGAAGCTAAAATTGAATATGTTCAGAAAGGGTTTGATCTGCCCGTGGTGCTAAATCAAATGCAAAACAAATTAAGGTTCAGTATAATTAAGATGTGCGTTATGGGACTTTTATGTTTTTATACTTGGGTACCTTCATGACATGGAAGCATAAGTAACATCAGACTCATAATACGTGTTACTTTAATAAATTAGTTGTAGGTTTTGATATTTTCACGGGCTTTTTACTTATTTTACATTTTTAAAGCTTTTCTAATCCTTTTGAAACCAAGGATTAGAAAAAATAGATCAATATCGAAGAGAAGTTAAGCACAATGTGAGTGACACTTAGTGCCCGCGGTGCAAACCTTGCTGTTCATCTAAATAATCTACTTTCATTAGAAGAGAAAGAGAACCACAGAGGGGAGGGAAACTAACTAGCCTGCTGTGCTGTGGTTGTACAACTGTGTTTCCCTGCTGGTGTTTTTGAGCCATGTGATTGACTGGGATCTGAAGCGGGAGTGAAAGTGGTTTTGAGTCGGCATGAAAAGAGATAATGACAACAGAGATGGGGGTGATATTCAGACTGAGTTTTCATTTGTCACTTATCATGTCTTCCTCCTGCTGTGAGTCTCGAGGTAACGTGGTGAAAGAGCCACTTTAGGGATACACAAAAACGTACATCTCCACACACTGGAGGAGGATATTAGACTTCTTTTTAATGGAGGAGTGTGGATCATAATGAACAAAGGGAAAATAATGATTATCATTAATGGGCTTGGGGGAGGAGGGCAAGTCAATGGGAATGCTTTTCATTCTCCTCTTTAGAGTCACTGAAGAGTGATGCGTCTCTCAGTAGACTGTTGTTAATGTGCCATCAGGGGCTTCAGCAAAGCTACTAGCAATGAATAATAAGTTTAATGATGTTTGTTCTCTGTGATGACACATCTACAGCGCTGGGTAACCACTTAGTATTAAACCACCTCTCAAATGCTGGCACCAAACCACTTACATCGCTCTCCTCATTTTGTTATTTATTGTGGTGCATCGGAATATATCTCATGCTATAATATTTCTGTCAAAAATTGATTCTTCTTTCTGCAAAATTATGCACAATTATGACCCTCCCCAGTCCCGTACCCCCCTCCCTTTTTACTGTCAGGAATCAGGCAGCGTGTGAGTAAATGGTTTCTCATTTCATTCAAACTGCCTTGAATTTCAAATAATATGACCTTTTAAATATGCCCTCCCATTCCACAGCTATATGATGGTCCAGCAGGTATTTGAAAGGTTCAATTGACAGGTGGGCACAATATGACTCAGTCTGCATGGGCATTTTTATTGAAATACCCTTTTGAATGACAATGAGCATATGACCCCAAACGTTTTTTTTCTAATTTACACCAAGTGATAAAATGATAATAGCCATTAATTAATATTTCCCCCCGACGATTGTTGCACTTGACTCCATTCGAGACTTTCATCTGACTGCGTGCATTATACCCACCTACACATAAAAGCACTCATTCAAACTCATTCGAAAGTACAATTTCCTGTGGCAATTGTAAAATATATATACTCTCTCACACATACACTGAAAAAGTAACCGAGGACACAAAATGCAGAGATGTGAGATCCAATAACAATAAAAAATGCACTTAATATCAGAAAACGGAATATTAGAAACAGCAAACATTTGTATCCGTGACCACACAATCCACTTATATATTAAAAGATCTTTTATTATTGCTTGTGGCAATGTTAATAAAACATCATTGATTATGCACTTTAGCTGATTGTGCACTCAACCACAAGGTCAGTTCTATACAAGAAAGAAGCACAGCGAGTAAACCTTGACAAAAAGTAACCCCCGTAAGTTTGCCTCACTTTAAATTATTATCTAAATATAACAGGTAAATGTTAAATAAATTTGCAAATGACTGATGAAATCATTAATTATGATGTTTTATATTGAAATATCTACACTGATGTACAAAGGTCCCTTCACACCAACCATTACTCCTGCGTTGAAACGGCAAATTGGAACTCATGCAAGTTTAACGTGTTAAAGTGTTAACTGATCATTCGAATGGGCCCTTTTCCAATTATGTTAGCATAGCTAAAAACTCTTGTGCTGATTAACTGAAATTATTGCTGACCAAAGCAATAAATTTGGTTAGTTGAGTGTCTGAATTATCAGCCTCTGTGGATTTGATCATCTCAGAAATGATAAGATAATGCCTTACTCCTTCCGCAGAAGGGCAGCAGTTTTCATTTTACATGATGAACTTGCATTAGGTAGTATAATGTGAAGAGATGCAGGAGTGATGGTTGCCAAAATATGGGCATTTTACAACTTAACATACAGTCCATGAAGAAATGTCACAAATGGACGACTTCAATTATATTTACAACATTTCTGTTAAATCGAATGTGATATTTTCATGTTTAGCAGAAGAAAAGAAAATTGGATATTACTTAAAAAAAAATAAAAGCATTATTCTACAATAACAAAAATGTGCTACTGGACAAGGAAAGTTCTACAGGAGATCTAATAACAAAACACATATTTTTAAATTAAGACCCAGTTAGTTCATTTCAGTAACAACCAAAGCAAACCTCCAAGAGCAGCACAGGTTAGTGGGTCAAAAATAAGTGCTTACACATGACCTTCTCTTCGGACAGCGTGTCAGTTCTGATTAATGAGAAGCAACCGAATCTCTATGTTTCTGTGGGAACTTTGCATGATGCATCTTTAACTGCATGTATTGTTTTCTGGTATTCTGGCTTATCTCAAAATCCAATAATATGCATGATGGGGTAGTTTGAAATGATCAGTTGGCTTCTTATGTTAATGTAAGCATGAATGACCTGTAACTCATCTAGGGTGTGACCCACCTCTCAAACCAATGACAGCTGGAATTGGCTTCAACCCTCCTGAGACTCTAAAGCGATTGGATGTATGGAGGGTGAACGCCTCATTTTTAAATTTCTGGGGACTGTATGTAATCTTGGAGTTTGGGGCAGCTATTCTGTAGATAAATCTGACACTTAAAGAGGGCTGCTTTACTACACATTACTAAAAATATAGAATCTGTGTAACAGCTGACATGATCTGCTATGTCTAAAAGGACACAAAACCTTACAACAGATCCATGTTAATGAAGTTATGCCACTTATCTAAACACATATTTCTTAAAGCTACTCTTCCTTATTGTAAGATTCAGTTGTTAATCTAGCACAGACAATTTAATGTGGCATTTAAGAGAAGAAAAAAGAAGAAGAAAAACACAAAGTCTACTTTGCCTGTAATTTCCAGTACAAGATGCTAACAAGGATGCAAGAATAACAAGGATATTCCATGTTCAGTTAAGCTCAGTTCAGTTTAATTCTGCTTTCTAACATCAATATAGAAACACTGTTGAGGAACAATAACGTCTGTGGCTCAGCTCTAATCATTAA
This sequence comes from Pundamilia nyererei, assembly GCF_000239375.1. NCBI lineage: Eukaryota > Metazoa > Chordata > Actinopteri > Cichliformes > Cichlidae > Pundamilia > Pundamilia nyererei. The sequence goes on along the minus strand of NW_005187438.1, from coordinate 2,080,607 downwards.
TGTAAGAATGTCTAAAGTCAGAGAAGAAGAGCTGCAGGACAGACCTGAAATTTTGGTGGCATCCTGACAGCCCTGAGCCACCCACCATGCAGAAAACAGAAACACTAGCAACACTAGCAACAACTACCACAGCAACATCAGACACAAAATAATATTTTGGTGCCAAATCTGATGCAATCTGCAGTAAATTGGCTGCAGCAAACCTAAGTAAATCCCATTTGTGTGATTAATTTAGACACTCTCTGCACAAAATTTCATCTGCAATTATAACAGTGTGCATTTCAATAACAAAACTGATAATGCACCTCTTTAACAAATCCTGAGAGCAGTGGGTTTTATGCTGATGCAGATATTTAGGATACAATGGCCCAAAAGCTTAAAATGTAAACTTACATTGGGGAAATGTTTAATCTTATAATGTTTAGTTTGCTAAGAGGCATCAATTGGGATTTGAAGACATCACGCACACTTTCTCCAACACTATTTCTCATGCCGCATGTAACTTCATTAACGTCAACGCTACAGGTGATCAAAAATTAATGAGCTGCCCATTTAGCAGCAGCAGCAGCAAAAACATTATTGTTATGCAGCATAAAGTGGTGTTGGTGAGGAGCTTTAGCTAAAGACTATTTCCCTTTTAGCTCACATTGACTAATCACACAAGAGATCAGTGGTTAGAAGAAGGAAATGACAACAAGAGAGAAAATGAAGGGTCAGTGCAATTAACCTCATAGATGTGTTTACCATGCTGGAGTTTCTATAGATACCATGCTGGCTGCTGGCTTTAATTGATCATGGCAAGGGGTTGTATATAATATGCTCATTTTAAAAGCTTAAAGGGGTACAGCAGTAGCACTGTGTAAACATGGAATTATATGCTAATTAAGAGTTTGTTTTAATTTAATTATATGCATAAACTGGACAGAGTTTCTCTTTGCAATGTCTACATTTGAAAAAATAAGGAAACAATTTTATCCTCATGTACACAAGAGGGTTAGCTGCACATCAACAATGGTCTTTCATGATATGAGAAATTCTTATTTCCATCTAATGGATTTAAAATCCAATCAAAATAGATTTTCATTTTATTTTATTGTATTTTACTTATTGTTTTGATGAAAGGAAAATGGTGCTGAAGTCCAGTTTGTGTTGGCGCTCTCTCTGCTTTCTATTACAACTGTGACCACCCCCAGCGGCTTTCATGTTGACAGAGAAATCTACACTCCCGCTTGTCTCCTGCTCAGAAAACCTGTCACACAGTGTACCAGTATGTATCAACTGTGCGGTTTATGAAGCAGAACTCACAACAACCCAGCTCAGGGAGTCAGCATGTTTACATGGCTGTTAGGAAAATTTGCTCATCGTGTATGGCTACAAGCACTGGATGGTAAAATGTTAACACTTTGTCAGTTTCAAGTATTGACAAAAATTAACATCCCAAAAGGCACTGGCATGATGTCAAACCCCCATGGGAGGTGTGGTAATTGAATTTAGTTATTTTGCCTTTGTTAGAATGACACGCTTTCAGTACCGTGTTCATGTTAGAATACTGACAGATGCCTCGATGATGTTTGAAGTACAGAAGACACTGAACAATACAGGTGGGAGTGAAATTGTTAAGACATTGCTTGTTTAACCCAATTTCAAGTGGATGATTGGAAATGTATAAATAACAAATATATTTTCATTTCTATTTTTTATGGCAAGGAAAAAAGATAATAGCATCTATATTAGTTAACATAGATTGTCAGATTGTCGTTGCATTTGCATGTACTCATATTCGCATGGTGACACAGAAAAGGTATAATTTTTTCTGTTTGGCTCTAATCTGCTGCCAAGTCTTTTTTAGCATTAACACTGCTGGAACTGCAGCTACTTGAAGAGATTTGAAATTTGATCAGCTATGCTGTGTAAGCCTTTTATCATCAAGAGTACCTATTCAATTAGTAAAATTAATTTTACTTTGATCTTGTGACAAACTAAGACATCATGCACTCCATCATAGGAGGGGTGTACCCTCTCCACCCCATTGCAGGCAAATGTTTTTTCCTGTATTTTTTTTTTCCTGTTTCAGAGGCATCTGCTTGTGTTTATTCTTGTTTCCAAGTTTGAGGGGGGGAATGTATTTTTAAAAATGCAATATGGCTTCAGTGTGGGATCCAAAACCAAAGGGTGCACCCAGGGTCCATTCCAAAGTAGAAGAGATCCACAATAAAATATATCTAAAGAAAGATACCCGATTGGTATATGTCAGGTATAGCCTAACTGTCCTTGCTAGGCTTCTGTGAGAAATGTACATCTAATTTACATCTAACTAACTCCTTTTATCCCTGGACTGCAACCTTCCACACCATTCAAGTCCACACCATTTGTGGTATACGTCGACCTGACATAGGTTATGTAGAAGGTTGTGGCAGAGGCTTGAAATGGGTTCTGGTTTGACATGGATCTGACCCAGAAGTATAATACATGTTATAATCTAAAACCAGTGCTACAAAATGCCTGCATTTTTCCATTATCTGGACTAACTTACCCTAAGATCAGCAATCAGGATAAGCAGTCACATGAAGCTGGTCATCAGCTCACTTATTAATAAACCCAGGCTTTGCCACGGTGGCCCTGAGAGGTTAAACTGACTCTAACTTAAGAAAAATCCAGCAAAAAACATAAATCAAAATGGAAGTTGAATAAAACACAATGGGGAAAAAATACACTGAAAAAATGATAATAAAATGGAAACGTTTTTGGGGGCACAATAACTTGATGGACCAGCTGCGGGAGTGACAGACACAAAACATTGCGCCGAGAAACACTCAAAAGAAGCAAAGGGTGAATCAGTGTTTCTTAATTGGATGATTCACATGATACTGTAGATACATGTTTGCTATTAGCTGTTTACTCTTGGCTGTCACTTCCGCAGCTGGTCTGTCACATTATTGTCTTCCCAAAAGCACTTCAGTTATCTTTCATTACTTTTTTCCTTAGGTTTTTTTTGTGGCCTTTTTTCTATCTCCGTTGTGTTTTATTTTCAACAGATCAACAGTTTTGTGCTTTTGTAGCGTTTTTCTATTTGCTGATATTCTTAAGCTGCAGTTATCCCGTGTGCGTTCACATGCATGGGATGGAGTTGGTAGGATCGGACCAATTGCAAATATGGATATTAATATTAGATAAAAATTCTAATATTAGAAACATATGAAGAGGTCCATAGAGGAAAGAAGAAATAAAGTTGTGTATAAGAATCAGGGAATCAGGGAAATACAAAAACACTAGACACTATTAAACTCTACTGTCTGCCCCTATGGGGCATGATAGGTTACCATGACGATGTACGTGATCCACCTTTGGAGAGCAGAGCACCTAGTGTTAGCTCTGCAGTTACCTGGATGAAACAAAATCCTGCTTTGTTGTGGAGGCCTTAGAAGACTGGTGGTACAGCACCACCAATTAACAATCAACCTTGCTTTAAAGGAATCACAAGATTTTTTTTCCCAATCCAAATAAAATCTGGACACAGCCTGTCTTTTGCTTTGGGTTTACAAAAACTGAATTTCAAAAATTTTAATGGTACAACGACGTTAAATTGTTGTTTAGCTCCTTCTTGATAAAATGGATAGCATGGATCGCTGTGTCTAACAAAATGTACTGAATGCAGTCTTGTAAAAAAAAAAAGTAAAGTGGCATGTGTGAATATATACAACAATGTATTTTGTATACATGTGGAGACTCACAGCTTTATTGCACTCATTAAAAGAGAAGAACAGCCTTTGTACAGTTGGCTGCTGCTGCTCTCTCGAGTATTGTATTTGCGCTAGCCTAATCTTCTAGAGAATGATAATGGCTGCTGGCTGCTTTTAATCCTGCAGAGATTAGTCAGGTTTGATTTTCCATCATCATGAACCAAGCTGGACGTGGCTTTGCGAATGCTCACATGTGATGTGTCATGGTCCTGCGGCCATGACTCAGTGACTTTGTGTTTGTGTTCCTTATTGTTATTATTCTCTTTATTATTCTTGGGCTGTTTTGGGATGGTTTGTGTTTTGGGATTTT
>NW_005187438.1:2067917-2075612 GCF_000239375.1 Pundamilia nyererei | reverse complement strand
AATATTGTAATTTGTGTTCTTGCAAGCGTATGGGTTTCATACATAATCATAACTGTTATGCATTTCCTTCTGCTATTCTTCCGTGTCAGCTGTCAAAGTTCAAAGGCTTTGAAATATTTGCCAGAGTCTCTTTGAAGAAATTTAAATTTTACATGCCCTGTTGATTTAAATACAATCAGGCAGAATATGGCTGCGTTTGCACAACAAAGGGAGAACTGTTATATGCCAAATAAATACAGCATACGTTCATAAAACAGGAGAAGCACTTTTGAATTATTTCACTTGAATTATTCATGATTTAGTAACACCTTGCACACTCTTGTGGCCAGTGGTAAAACCAGGAGCATTTTTGGGTGCATGCTGTTGTTGTTGTTGTCGTTGTTTTCAGCTCTGAGCTGAAAGGCTGAGCACTGACAGCTCAAGTATGATTGTTATTCCTCCAAATTGGTGCAGTAACATTTAGTCTCTTCTTCAACGTGAGCCCCAAATTTGCCAAAAGTAATAATTATCTTGTTCCAGTGGTACCATGGGCGATGACATTGCGGATCTGGGCTTAATTTGCCGCGTGGAGATATCAAAACGGGTGAAGGGAGCATTTCAGGGTTTTTACATGTGCAACCAACATGTGCGCAGTGCAGGGCCTCAAGCGTGCTTGTATGGTCTTCATTTAATGTCTGTGATCAAAGTATGTTAGGCTACAGATGGAGTGTGAACCTCTCACTCCGTAGTGCCGCTGGCAACTCTATCCAAACTCATAATATTGTGAAAGAAAGAAATAGACACACACACACACACACACACACACACACACACACACACACACACACACACACACATCAAAGACCTGCACACAACCTTCAAACAGACACACACATACTGCAATATCTGCCTTTACCCATGCTGCTGTTGTTTTTCTCCTCAGTTTTCAGGGGTCTAAATCTTTGGGTATGTGTTGACAGCAGATTGGGGGGCACAGCTGGTGTTCCCCTGTGCCACACATAGTGCCAGTGGAGATGGATGCTGAAGCCTAATGTATGCGGGCAAAAAGAAATATCGAATTGTAGAGGAAAATGGTAGAATGAATTTTCAGACTTGTCCCTGGTGCTTTTTGGCTGTGTGTGTGTGTGTGTGTGTGTGTGTTTAAAGAGGCCAAGAGTTTTTAAATTCATTCCTATTTTGTTCAGAACTGTGTTTAATGAACAAAAGACCTACAGGAACACGTGTCCTCTCTGTTAGGACTGTGTTTTTCTTAACCTAAAGCATATGCTCAACCATTTTATATAATGCTACTACCGAATAAACTTACAGGTCTTTCTAAAAAATGCACAAGGTCTTGGCCGAGTAGAGGCACTTGTTAAGGCTGATAAGCTTCGTTGGATTAGAATCTTACTAATGATTTTATGGGAATTTTTATGAGTTTGAGCAGTTGTTATCAGGACTTCGATCCACAGCTTCTTTCTGGGTGAAAATCTTCAAAGGGCTCAAGAGGCAGAGGTGGTCCTTAAATCAGAGGCTTCATAATTTGATCCCCGTTTTCTCCTGTCTGCTAGCTGAAGTGTCCTTGGCCAAAATATTGAACCACAAATTGCTTCTGATACATCCATCCACACATATTAGATAAAAAGCACTGTTAGAATAAAGCACTACACAAATATTGTGTGTCTATGTGACACATGCTGAAAGTGGGTTGTAAAATATTGTAGAGTGGTCTCAGCGCCATATAAATGCTGTAGTAGTAAAACCAACACTGTGGAGATACATGATTTTATAGGCTTTTTCTTTCATGACTTAGTGTAATAGATGGGTGAAGTGAATAGCACTGATCACCCTAATATGCTGCAATGTTCTGCTGGGATTCTTTGGGTCCTGCCAATCATTTGGCTTGCCATAACATTTCATAATGCTTTTACACGTACCACCCACCTAAACTTTGCAGTCCCAGCTGACTACACAGAGGCAACATCAGACCCAGGAAGCATGTCCTGAACAACATACTCCCCAGATCTCATTCCAGCTGATCATCTGTGTCCCACAAGCATTCCCCACAGAACCTGAAGAATATGCTCCTGACATCCCAGTGGCAGAACATCTTGGAGGTACTAGCTACATACCCTGACAGCTTAGAGCTGTTTTGGCAGCTATATTTTGGGATTGTAACCATTCCAATGCTACTTTTTAGTGGAATGTAGAAGAGCTGGCCAGATGGTGGGCTAATCAGTGTCTCTACAGAGGAAAAATATCTACGAAAGAAAAAGGAAAAAAAAGAAGATTCTGATTGCACTGAGTAACTCACAGAGGAAACATTGTGGCTAAAATGATGTGCGTTTAAGTGGCGTAATATTCTAGTAACAAAAGATAGGAAACGGGAGGCACTTTTACTACTTGTATTTAATACATAAATACAAGTTTTACTTTTTGTTTTTCCAACTGTTCAGTCAACCTTTCCCAGAGTGGCGGAGCTACACCTTCCTAATGAGAGGGACACCGGTGTGCCAGCCTTGGCTGATGAAACGCCTGTGCTAAGTGTCCAGGTGAAATCTCACCCTTTATAGCATGTGTGACCAGCTGGTGCCCTGCATTGCTGCCATTTCCCCTGGCGTCACTCCCAGCCTCTCAGACCAGGATGAGGCTGCTGCTGGGTGTTTGCACCCACAGCCCCTCCTCGTAATGGCTGATGAGGCAAATCACCTTTTCCTCTTTGATCGCGGCAAAGCCCAGCTGCCTCTCATCCACCGAAACTGCCCAATTAATGTTAATCAGTTAATCGACACTGTGAGCCGATAGGCCAGGTTGACAGAGATTCAGTGTGACAGTATGTAAATGTAGGGAAACAACAGATTAGACACAAGGTGTCATAGGGTATTAGCGATAAATAAGTGGCATCAGGGTATTGGGATTAATGCTATCAGTGCCTGGAAGCATTCGTTTTGACAGAAGAAAACGTGAATATAGGGTTTATGGCCTTACTCTCTGTTTAGTTGGATAGTTTTCTTAGATGGTTTGAAGTGTTTAGGGTTATGTAGAGGTTCTGCTTTGTTACAGTCATGTTTTTTTAGGTCATGCATAATTTAAGTCCCAAGTTTTCTCACATGACTCATATTAAGTATATATCGTCAATAATTAATTACTATTATTGTATTCTTTTTTTTAAGGAGTTTTACAAGGTGAACTTTTTTATTGCCTTTCAATATTTTTCTTTTAAAACACTGACAAAAATCCAAGACTCATCTTTACAGCTTTGGTTGTAGGATAGAGAAAATTAAGCTTGCACAGCTACACACAGAAAATTAAGTTTGTTGTCTTTGTAACGCAGTCACTGACTTCTGTGAGTTCGATCACTTTGTTGGATTGTTTTTCAAGTAAACTCGGTTATTAACTGAGACCCAATCTGAGGATTTATGCATTTTTCTAAAAACTGATCCTCCGACAGCAACTAGTAGTAACTACACACACACATGTATTAACAAGTTTTATTACCTTTAGTGTTTTCAGCAGAGAATTCAGGGGTCAGTTTGGCCAGGATAATGGCAGTTTGATAAAATAGTGTAATCATTACGGCAAAACCTTAGTTTTCAGTAATATCTTGTCTCTAGCTTTAACGTTGCAATGGAAGCTTGTGTGTAATTTTAATAGGAAGGATCTGTATTCATTCCTGTTTGGGCTGCTAGTCTATTCATTACATCAGTTTCACGTTCCCATGCTGTCAATTCTGATATCATTACTCTGTTTCAATCATGTTCTTGTCTGCCTTCTTTGAGCTAATCGGCCTCTGTTCTGAATCCGTTAAATCTCAGTCTCTTCTGTCATTCTGCCTTTCATTCGAGAACCCATCTTCTTCCTCCATCCAAACTTACTTCTCCATCATCGAGTACATGGACCCCCATGGTAGTCCTGTCCTAATTTATATCATTGCTTGGACTCTATTCTGCTGTGTTATTTATCAGAGTCTAATAGAGATAATACATAGCTTATTAATCAAATCCTTTATCTCAATAAATCATGTTCAGTTTCTTCTAAACAATGTCATTTTCTGACTTTATGAAGCACCAAAACTCATGAAAAATAAAAAAAAGCTGACTTGCATATTATTACTATATACTTCAGTTCTACTTTGTGTTCTGACTTCTATTGACTGTTGGCTGACCTTTTGACTTCCTAAACTAATTTAACTAATGTATTCTCTTCAGTGAGTCAAAGAATCAAAGAAGAGTTTTATCATCATCATCACATGCAGACACCTTGGACAAGTACTTGTTCCTTTTATACAGTCTTGAAGTCTGCTTGGAAGATGCATTTGTATGGCGACTTTGTAGTCTAGGTCACAACAAATTGTTGCAAAAGTGGATGTCGGCACGGAGCCAGATGGAGCTATGCATACTTATTGGTGTGAGGTTCAGCTCACATCTACAATGTCAGGGAAGGAGGTGTAAGTGCATATGGTAGATTTGAGACAAGGTAACATCAAGTGACACATCACCATCCTATGCCTTCAAAGTGTGGTTCAGGTCAGGTTTGACCCAGCAGAAGAATTCCCTCTTAATGAGTGTCCAGACTAAATTTTGAACTACATTTATTAGAAAATATACAATTAGAAAAAAAAAAAACTACTATCACAGAATATATCTTGCTTTAACTAAAACATGAAAACATAACTGACAAACTCACTTATAGATATTTAATCAAAAGTGAAAATGACATTCTGGTGCTGCTGGATTTTATCATATAGCCATGTAAAAACTGTTAAACACTTTTACTATGTGTCAGCGATATGTCAATGAGTTGGCAAGTGCATGCCGTTTGTTGTATATGCAAAAACTGTTGGATTCACACCAACTGTGCTGGAATAAAATATAAATAGTAGACGGCAGGAATAAATAGCAAACAGGATAAATATATACAATAAAGAGGGACATTTACAAAACAAGAGAAATATATACAAAAATAAGAGAACGGCACACATTAGAGAACAAAATAGTTGCAAAATGCTCAGAAGTAGTTCAAAGAAAAGACTTGGTCTGAGTGTGTAAGTGGCCTGAATGATGAGGGTTACTGAGAACATGGCTCAGATCATTGAGGTGTGTGGGCACGGGTGGGGTGTGGAGGGATAGCGTTTGTTGACACTCTGAATGGCCCAGGGGAAGAAGATGTTTGTGAGCCTGGAGGTGTGGGACCTGATTGACCTGAGATGCCGACCGGAGGGCAGCGGGTCAAACAGGTGGTGGGCAGGGTGCAAGGGGCCACCTGTTATGGCTCTGGTTTTCCTGATACAGGAGCATCTGGCGATGGCCTCCAGGGGTGGCAGTAGGCAATGAGTTTTTGTGGCCATGTTAATTACCCTGTGCGCAGCCTTCCTGTTCTCAGTTGTGACCCCCAAACACCCAGGCAGTAGGAGAACACACTCTCCACTGAGAAGTGATAGGTCAGCAGAACCAAGCAAAGAAGGTGTTGACTTGAGTGACTTAAACAAAAATGAATGCCCCGAAATGGACCAGAACAATAGTGGTAGTTGAGAGCGGTAAGATAAGGCAGAGTTTTAAGAGCCATATGGAATACTGGCCAGGGGTTCTGAATTTTCAGTCATCTCCTAGGGGGGAGGGGATTCCTGCAGCACACACACACAGCTCTTGCTTGCCCACCAATTTTTTGGGCCATGGAGTCATTTTAAATGAAATTTTCCACTGTGAACCTGCCTGCAACTTGATGTGGAAGTACCTCAAAGTTATCTTCATCAGAGGGGCTGTAATCAGAGATTTTCTCCACGTTGTCTTCTTGCTCTGAAACATTCTCTCCGAAATGACTTTTTGCTTCCTTATCTTGGAAGATCAGATCATCAGGGTCTTGCACAGTAAGGCTTGCTGCCATAACCTCAGTCACTGAAATAGCAGCTCAGGTGTTTTTATAATCTTATACTCTTTTGATCTGTTTAAACAATTTTTTTTTTTATCTCAGGTTAAAATAAATTAATCCTGATTTAATTTTTAGATTATGAAATGACATTGCAGATGCTTGCACTTGTAGAGTCTCATGTCTGCATCAAGAAACCCTCTCACCTCTGTTCCTCATGTGGACTATATCATGGACTTCCCATGATCCTTGGAAAACCAGGTGCCACTCTCTGCTGATATATGTGCAAATGGGAACACAGACAGCACTTGGGACAGCGTCAGGGTCCCCCTTTGAAATTTTCCTTAATTTGACCCTCACTGGTTGATCTAAAAGCCATCTGAATGGATACAGGTAAAACTTGATCAGGAGCAGCCTCATTTGTATCACTTGTGCAACAGTATCAGATATTTTCATTCTTTGTGTATTTTGGCTCACTTTTAAAAAGCTGTTACTTCAGGTTTTTGCCAGTGACTTTGGTCGTTTCTGTTTGTGCATAGATGTCATCACCATGTTTGCAGTTTTCATTTCCCGTCTTTTATTTTTGCATGATTTCATTTCATCAGAAAAAAGAAATAAAAAATAAAAAAAATCATTTAGGATAGATAATCTTTCATAATGACCATGAAAGCCTTTATTTGGTTTTGTCACGGTTTCTGTTTTATTGTCTTTTTTCTGTGCACATAATTTTTTTTTCTAACAGTGCACAGATTTTGTTTTACTCTGCTTACTGTCAATCATTTCACACCCACTGTGGACTAAAAAAAAAGAGAGACAAAAGGTCTTCACCAGAAAATAATTCCTTCACAACTTATTAAAAACAAAAAAAAACAACAACTGTTTGTTCGTGCCATATTTGACAGCTGCTTGATTTGCCTGAACAATCTAATAAAAATGACAATACAAAATTCTATTTTCAAATTCTTTGAATGACAAAAAATTAAAATAGGTCAAACAAATAGAAAACACTAAGCAGACAGCAAGTCTAAATGGCACATGATCTTCCTTTTTCTCCTTTGTTTTTGTAAACTTGCCTTGAACTCAACTGGACCCAGAGTTGAAAAGTACGACTGATCCGCAGTTCACAGCAGGTGTCCTGATGCCATCTTTTAGATTTATGGAGGGTTTTTCCCCCTTTAAGTGCCACGGGACAAAATAAGTCTGTGGGTGTTTATACCAAAAGAAAGTGGGGGAATTTAATCAGTCCTAAACATACTCTCTGCTATACAACTTGTAAACTAATACCAGCTTACGAGTGTATTCCCATTATTATAGTAATATTTTTTCGCCCATGCTCACTTTGAAGTCGACTCTGTGAAAGCCACTCTAATCTCCACTGATTTTTAGCAAAGCATGTTTTACTGTGAGAAATAGCTATGAAAAGGGGGATATAGAAAGCCTTTGAAGCTCCACTGACTAACACTTGGATTTAGACCTAAATAAAAAAAAAAGTATGATTTATTTTTCTCTTTTAATCTTTTGCTTTCTGCCAGTCTGTCTTCACTTTGCAAAAGCTTTAAGTGGTGATTCTTTATCTAGTAGAAAGCCAGATGAATGTGGGACCAGACAACACATGTGAGCAAGAATGGGATTGTTGGGCAGTTCGATATATTTCCCAGAAAAAGAGCAAGATATGTTTGTGGATTAAAACATCAAAATCCAGGTACAGCAAGACAAAAGTATAAAAGGAAGGCTTAGAAAACAAATATAAGAAATTATTGGAAAATCATACAATCCTTAAAGCTTCCTGACACTTTGTGAGGAGTTCTTTGGAAGTATTCAGGAGGGCTTTTCTCATAAAAACACAAAAAA
>NW_005187438.1:2064438-2066620 GCF_000239375.1 Pundamilia nyererei | reverse complement strand
GGGCGGATCAATCCAGCTACTGATATCCGATCAATAATTTGTTTCTATCCTCTAAGTTCAGCATGTAGCCCCCGAATTGTGTTAAGTAAATTACTTTTTAGGAAATAAAAACATATGTGTGCTAATTTATATATGGAAGAGAATTAGGGCCGCTGAAAAAAAAATCTGACTTTAAAGTCAGAATTCTGAGAAAAAAGTCAGAATTCTGAGAAAAAAGTCAGAATTCTGACTTTAATCTCAGAATTCTGGAAAAAAAAAAGAGATTTTTTTTCCCCAGTGGCCCTAATCCTCTTCCGTATTTATATCCTATTGCACATTTAAACAACAGAAGTTGAACCAAAGTGCTCTACAAACAGGCACATTTGCATTCCTATTATCAAAGAACCCTGTTTTAAAAATACAGAAAAAGCTGAAAGGTGTGTTTTTTGTGATAAGCAATTATTGTGGAAATTAAAAAAAAAAAAATCACAGTTATAAAATTTGCTTATGTAGGGAAGAGCAAATTCTGATTTTAACTACCACTTAATAAGTTAAAAGTATCGGTAAAAGTATTGGGCATGGCCCTGTATTTATTTGGTATCTGATCGATATCAAAATTTTGCAGTATTGTGCACCACTCACATGTGTATTGCGCAGGTAGAAGCATCCGTCACTGTTATTCTGACACATCATCTACTCAGCTTTGCTCTCCTTGAAAATATAGTTGAAATTGCTAAAAATATTTTGCAGTAGTTTCAGTTTGAAAACACTTATGTGGAGGCTGGAGGAGATTAAAGGATGCAGGTCTGTAATTGTGGTTCAAAATATGAATTTTTTTTCGGTTGAAAAAATTGACAAAATGGATTAACTGCATGCAAACTTACTTGCAATAATGAGCTGTTAGTTAGTCTGAGAAACCTGTTAAAATGAACAAGGCCAAACCAGGATCTTGTTCATTTTTACAGTCTGATCAGACTCCTTCTGGTCAGTATGATTATTTTTTATGCTGCTTACAGCAAATAAAACAAATATGCCCATTGTCTTTGTTTTTCCCCTGTTCCATCTTATATTTACTAGCAAATACATAGTTCACACTCATATCAAACATAAAATTATTTTTCCATTGTTGTTGAAATCTAACAGACCAGGGGATGTTTTTCTACTTTATGTAGATTAGAAGCAATTTTCACATTTTTATTTTTAAATGTCTGCCATTTTTAACTGCATTAATACATTACAGTACATAGTCTTATGTTATATGATTTTGTCACATTAAATTGAATCAAGGGAATATTTAAGCTTAAGCTAACTCTAATAACCAACTCCTGTGTGGACTGTAGGCATAAAAAAAAATCATCAGATTTATACGTTTTTCCTTTGATAATTTTATTGGGAGTACTGGGCTTTAACACACAAATGAGCTTAGCTCAGCAGACTGACGAGGCAGATTACAGATGCTGAAGAAAACAGAAAAAAGGCATCTGTGATTTATAGCTGTGGTCTCAACAAGGCCAGGCACGGAGTGAAGTTGTTTACTACATGCCACCCTCTCCAGATCTAATTCTCTGTCACTCATATAGAGTTCATGCAGGTTCGGGTGTGTTGGGGATGCTCGCTCTGCAAAAGAATTTGCATTTTAACCAGTAATTTAATCTTGCATTGAATTCGAAAATCTTAAGGGAGGAATGTCTTTGATAAAGTGGAAGTGGTCTCTCACTCTCACACTCAGCAGCATCCCGCACACCAAGCCACGTAGTTATGACAGGCTCCATTTTTCATAATTCTGCCGTTTGATTACAACTGCATGATGATTGATGACGCCCACTCGTTGACTTTAACGCATCATGCTGGGTCTTGAGGTGGTATGGCAGGTTGTCATGGGGAAGTGGGAAAAATCTGAGTAAGTCGCTCTAGTATGGTGGTGAATAACAACAAGTTATTTAATCATTTATGTGTTTATATCAGATTTTTTTTAAGTTGTATAAAACATTTTTTTTATTACTACTCGCACTTTGAAAATAAAATGGTTATGGATTTTTGACCAGAATACATATAAAAATTTATATATAAGCACCCATTGAGGTGTCTTCCAGGCATATATTGGCTCAAGAGTTGGCAGTTTGTCTTGTAATTGGAAGGTTGCTGGTTCGAGCCGGGGCTTGGGCAGTCTCGGTCGTTGTGTTCTTGGGCAAGACACTTCAGC
>NW_005187438.1:2059603-2063611 GCF_000239375.1 Pundamilia nyererei | reverse complement strand
CCTGGAACAACATTTAGTATGATGATCTGGGAACAACACCAACACGAGGATATCAGATCAACCCCCTTCAAATACAAGTCCAGAGAACTGAGTCATGGAAACAGCCTCAAGTGGTGACTTGCAGAACTGCAGTTTTATTCATATTTTCCTATTTATACATATACCCTTTATTTAGATTTCAATTTGGAAATAAGAGGAACTTCACACGCTTATACTGTATTATGCTATAACTTATTTTTGCAAGCTGTTCCTTAACTACATTCATTTCATCTCTGGATTTTGTCCATCAAAGCCCTGTTATCTAAAGTCACAGACTGTTCCTTTTTGGTAGCACTTTTTTCTTGCTGATCTGAACCTCTTTTTTTAGGGGGAGAGTACAGACTGGTGCACGTCTGGGCGAAAATATATGCCTGGAAGCTTGCTTTTAAATAATTTTCATTTTATCCCACAGGAAAGAAAGTGTTTGACAGGCACACAGAAGGAAGAAAAGCAGAGGCAGGTATAAATTATCTTATATTTGGGGAGACAAAAGGTAAACTCTCATTTTAAGAAAAAAATATGTGTAGTCACAACAGGCTTCTATTAAATTTATGGGTGCCCATGTTTTCAGTATTGGTGCTGCTTTGCTTCAAATCTGACAAATAAAGCCAGGCTTGCTGTCTCAGTTAATATTTTAAAAAAAGTCTTCGCTGAATTTCATTTTAGAAATTGCCATTGTGGACCTCTCTGTTTTTTATTAGTTAGAATAGTAATTGAGGCAGAAAATAAATCAAGATGTCTGATTGTAAATGGGAAAAAGTAATAATAGTGTAAGTAAATTCAGTGGTGTCTAAGGGTGTAATCATGAGTCAGAGGTTTTGGTGTGTGACAAAATAAAAATTACAGCTGAGTGTTAGACTTTTTTGGAGAAGCCCTTTTATTAGCTGTCTTGGTAACTGTTTTATGTTTGTGTGTCAGTTTTGGATTTGGAAGTCGGGTAAAAATACTGGCAATTGTCAGTGCTGCTCTTCAGCCTCCTAGCAGCACCTGTGGTAAAACTTCACAATCCCATGTCACCTTACTCTTAAGTTATTGCATTAACAAGATTTTCAGAAAAGTTGACCTCCAACCTTCGACCTTTAGGTTACTAATTTGAATTTGTCTAATAGTTTTACTAGATACACCTACAGTATCATTTTGAAGTTCCAATGTCACCTTCTTCTCATATCATATTCACAAACTTAGATGTCCACGCTACCAACCTGTCCACCAAGTGGCATGACGACAGTACCCCAGCAGTTGTTTTCAGCAGGGGGTAAAAACCGGGCCGTGTCGCTCCCTGTGGTGCCTTTACCAAAATTAAACTTAACCCTTGTATGGTGTTCGGGTCTGTGAGACCCGTGTTCAGTTTTTGTCAAAAGAAAAATTAAACAATTAATTATTTTTTCACGTGTAAATGTGTTGTGTCTTTCCACTCACTCCACTTGATTATAACTGATTTATTTATAACATTTTATATAAAAGAAAAACGAGAAGCACATTAATTCATAAATGTGATCTAACAAAGGTAAAGGGAAAAAATTAACCATGTTTGCTGTTCATATGTCTTGTAATGGGGATGAAGTAAACATCTGTTGAGTAATTTAACATAAAATTGTTTGATAGTGTTAATTTGGAAAGCCAAAACTCTAGCGGGTCCAACAGACCCATGAACACTGGCTGAGTAACAAAAATACGAACACCACACAAGGGTTAAGTAAAGGAGCTAAGTCCAAAATTCAAGGTTTAGACCTGAAAATTAAAATGCCACATTTCCATTAATAATAAGTGGTTGCGCTCATCATATGGGAATGTTACATTTTTGCTTTTCTGCATTGTTTCTCCTCAGTGAAATGTTTTGTACTGTGTTGAAGATTTCCATAACAATTGTGTTATGTTGTGATGTTAAACAAAAGTTTTTCCCCCATATGAAAATATACAAAAAAAATCTTTTCTATTTTCAAGATGATGCATAGGTTTTATGTTTACCAAATCCAAGTAATCCAAACATCTAGGCTCTCATGAGGTTCAAGTCTGGTAATGATCTTCGTAACTATTCCTTTATCACACAGTCTGACTTGCTCTGAGGGAAGTCTCTCCAGGGTGTACCCTGCCTCCACCCTGTGACAGGTAAGCACCTCCCCCACCAGCAACCCTCATTTGGAAACATGGAAGAAAATGAATGATAGACTAGGTCAGGAATCCCTTTCTGGTCATAATATCCAACAACCATTACCCAGTTAACTGTTATCTTTTAACAGGAGAAAGAACAAAACCAATGAACTTTACTTTGGTGCGGCAGATGTGACACTTACATTATTCAAACCAGAGTAGAAGTCTGAGACCTGTCTAGGGATTTTTTTAGTACTTATTTTACCTTAATAAACATTTTTCTTTTCACTTGCACTTTGTCTGGGTTTAGTCACTAAAAGTGTTTCAGTAGATCTAATAAAAAAAGTGTTTTGAATACACTTTCACAAAAATGAATGCATTTTTAGCAGAAGACTTGTGCATCCTTGGCTACCACTGTTGCACGTCCCATGACCGTGCGGTTTATTTCAGAAGCTGAGATACTCCTATTGACGGCATTCAACCATCCTGCATAATAAGAAATTACCCTAAAGACATACCCATGTGGGATCCCACAGCTCCTGACCAAGCATCATTATGTGAGCATTCACAGTGACGACGGGGAAAGATGGCAAAAAATGTTACTGCTCCTGCGTTGATGTTCAACTTGCTCTGCTGTACTTTTTCAGCTGCTCTCAGCTCGTGATTTCTTAGTTTTAACCACTTCCTTCCAGTCTTTCAGATATTCATGTTTTCACTGAAATAGCAGAATTATTTCTGCAGAATGTTACAATCTGTGGCCGCTGCACCCATACTTTTTACTACTGCTTGTTTTCAGTGCTGCACACTTAATCTTCTTTTTTTGAATACTCACTACTAATGAAAGAAATACTGCTTTCAAAATGATGCAAGTTTATTACAAAGATATGGCATATGAATGCTGTATAGCTGGTTATAAAGAATTGCATTCTCATAGCACTTCAACCTTTCCTCTACAGAAAGGTAGAGACCATGACCATGCAGAGAAATATCAGCCTCAACAGTGTTCAGTCTCCTTGTCTGTGCTTATCAACTTACCCTTTTCCCATTTCCACCTTATCAAAAATAATTATCTCTATTCTTGGTGCCTCTTGCACTCTGATTTTTTTTTTTAATCCAACTATAACCTGTTATCGCATGTTGACTTGCACACAGTATTTATGTCATTTGTCACCTTCCTAACATGCAACCCGCTATAGTTTATTTCTCAACCTCTCCACACCTTCGTGATCCCCGTCTCCTTTTTTGTGCTCTCCTGGGTACTTGAAAGATACTGCGGGAGGTTTGCTGCAGTTTAAGGCTAAGAAGCAGAAGGGAGTCATCTTGTGGCCTCCACATGACCTGCTTCTGCTGGATAAAAAGCCACCGACTGGCCTTTTGATCTAATGTAACAGGCAGAGAGTAAAAATGATGGTTTTACTGTCACCCTGTGTGCAATTTATTTTTCTTGTTTGCTCAGACCTTTGACATATGCATAGAAATGGCAAATCAGCTGCAGGACAAATAATTATAATACAAGATCAAAGAGGAAACATCTCAAATTGAAACACCTATAAAAACCTGTGATGATGTGTTAGAGATTTGGTTTTCGCCTTAATAAATACACTGAAGGACGCCGGGCCCTTATGACACTGTGGCTGTGTCCCAATTAAGAGACTGCACGCTTGAAGTACGCATTTTGAGTGCGATTACGTCACCGCCACGCGACGACGGCTGTCCCAATTCGAAGTGTACTCCAAATTTCCCCAAATATCACGTGTGGTCCGGTGCACGCTTCGTGGTCCCATATATTAGGGATTATTAGGCAAATGAGTATTTTGTCCACATCATCCTCTTCATGCATGTTGTCTTACTCCAAGCTGTATAGGCTCGAAAGCCTAC
>NW_005187438.1:2052816-2057470 GCF_000239375.1 Pundamilia nyererei | reverse complement strand
AGAACATGAACCCCTGAGCCGAGGAACCTGGACCATGGAGAAATGCAGAGGGTGATACACAGACAATCCAGCAACAAAGAGAGCAAGACAAAGGGCCTAAATATACACGGGCACAACAAGGGAATGAGACACAGGAGGATAGCACAGCTGAGAGAAATCATACACAACGAGACCGGGGAAAGCAAAACTGAAAACCCCCCCCACTAATATAGCACACGAGACTGTCAAAGTAAAACAGGAAATACAAGAACATAGAAACCAGGATCACTAGACGCAGCACAGAACACAGGGGAGGCACATTAACAAAACCTAAAGACTTGAAATCACCAAAAATACTAAGGAATAACTAAAGGAAGTAGAACTACAACAGACTAGACCATGAGAAACCACCTAATCACAGAACATGAAATAATCAAAAACATCAACACAACAGACCCAGGACCATGACAAATACCATTTTTGCCCCAGACACACATTTAGATGCTTCTCTGGGTCAGTCAGCTTTTCAAAATTATTTATCTTCCTCCTGAGCTGTGGTCCCAGTTCTGCAAACAAGAATTCAAGCCTCTCGCCCTGACACGTGCATGAAAGCTGCCGGGATTCAGCTTCGCTGTCCTTTTTTTCCTTTTCTTATTAAAAACAAGACCTCAGGACCAGATCATCACTTAATGCTTACTTCCTTTTTTCACAGTGTGTTTTTTGAGGACAAATTTGTGTTACGTGGTAAGTTCAGATCCAAATTCTTTGTCACTTTTTCACAATGCTTTAAGCCTGAAGCCTAGAGCTGCATTACAATAAACCCAGAAATGTAGAAAAATGTAAAAGCCTTTCCAGAAGCAACTATGCATTTCAAAATATGCAAGATGAGTGTTGTGTCTATGTTTGTGTAAAACAGTGAAAAAGGCAGATATAAATAGTTTATTCCTTCGCTTGAAATGAAAATAGCACAAGGTAAACAGTTATGTACTCAATGGCTCAGGCACTCCTGTGTCTGTGATTCACTCCTCCTGTCTACACCAGGTAATTATCTTTATCTTTTCCACTGTCTTATCAATTGTCCTTTCAACATAAAAGCAATCTTGAGTCATTGATTTGTGTCAGTTTTTACTGCCTTATTTAAAAAAAAAAAGATAAGGAAAAGACAAAAAACTGATTACTGAGGTCCAGACTTTGGTTACTTCTTGCTACCAGCAGTGACAAGCACACTGAGAAAAGGCGAAAAAATAAAATAAAACTGTTGTCACTTATTT
Organism: Pundamilia nyererei; assembly: GCF_000239375.1. Lineage (NCBI taxonomy): Eukaryota > Metazoa > Chordata > Actinopteri > Cichliformes > Cichlidae > Pundamilia > Pundamilia nyererei. The sequence goes on along the minus strand of NW_005187438.1, from coordinate 2,056,220 downwards.
GCATCAAAGCAGGTGAAATGAAGTCACAATGGTTTACCTTTCCAACTGAACAGACTCATAGCAGATATCCCTGAAATGCTAATGGATTTGTGTTATACTGTAATGGCTGAGTTAATTATTTGGAGCTCTGTTTATTCACATAGTTCAGAGATGGAAAAAAAACACAACAACAAAAAAAAAAAACATGGCCGCAGCTGCTGTATGGAGAACTTAATTTAGATTTGAATGCATTATCTCTTTATGAGTCGGAATACTGGGGACGTTTGAGTATTATTCAATACTAAAAAAAAAGCACAAGTGGACAGGATGATTTTTTAAATTCACTAAAATAACTTTAAACTTGGGATTTTATACAATTATTTGACAGAGCACGGGGAAATTGAAATTTAAGCCATTTATTGCGTTTTGCACATTTTTGAAGGATCTTGGGGCTTGTACTGTATAGATGTAGAAAAATGGCCATGCATACAAAGCACAGTACTTTGACTCCTTAAGTGGGCGATCGGCGTCAAGTATTTGGTTTGTTTTAAGTTATGGACGAAAAGATTTTAGAATCCATCGACTGACCTGCTAATGTAGCCTGCGGGAAATACAGCAGTCTAAGGCTTGCTCTTCTGTCCTTAAGCTTTATGGATCCAGTTACATGTAAAGAGCAAATAAAAAGGTACATTTTCTTCAAAAACAAGACAATATTTTAAGTCCTGTTTTTGATCTTCATATAAACTGTTTACCATTTCATCAAATCCTGTTTAAGTATGAGTGGTCAATACTGAAACCCTTTGGTACCAAAAGTCTTGTCCTTTTGCTACATAGGCTGCATATCGGTGTACTTTCCTGTGAATGTTCTCGCTCAGCTTGTTGCAGTAGAACATCCCACTGACCATCTCACCCCGAGAGAAATATTTTCTTCTTGTTGCTCACTGCTTGTTTGTAGACCCAGCTCTCGTCACCAGTGGTACAAAATTAGGATCAATTTATAGCAAGAGTTGATATTTCTCCCCAAGTTTGAAGTCAGCAGACAGTGTAAGTTATAAGGGGACTTACAGAGAAATATCAGCCTCTGTGGGAGCTGTCTGGACATGTCCGGGATTGGTCTGTAACTCTTCACCATGTGCACTGAAGCATCAAATGTCAGCACAAACTCAACAGATCCCAAGCAGGCCTCCATTTTTTTTTCATTAAGCAAACGGCGAGCTGCAGGCTGACATCCACAGAAGGATCCTAATGATCCACTTGTGGTTTTTCAAAGTGGCAAATGCCATTAACTAGTTTCCCAACTTGCATCATCCTTGTATGGAGACAGATATATTAAAAAAAGTGGACAATATCTGTTTAAATAAATTATGGATGTGATTTTGACATCAGCATTTAACCATATTGATAATCTCTCTTTAACCCAAACCAAGTTCTGTGATTAACACCTTTTAGATGAAAATGACAGTTAAAGTGTTAAATCACGGGGGGGGATAAAATAAAATAAAATAAAAACACCCCCATTTTGTTGATTAATAGTATAATCAAGGCTAATGTTTATTTATTTTTTCCGTGCATTTTCAAGAAATCACATTTCACATTTCATTTAGCAAGTCATACAAAATGTGTTATAATCATGATGAAAATAACTGAAACAACCCCGAGTTTGTTTCTAGACAACTTAAAAAATCTAGCTTTTTTTAAGTTCTCATTTTATAGTAATGTAAAACCACACGGTCTCAAAGTGATATGTTGGTACAAGTTCGTTTAACAGATAATGCATCATTGAACATAAAATTACTTTTTTTTGTCACATAAAAAAATGTCCGTCTTCAGGATGATGAATCCAAAGATTGTCCCTTCACCCACACACACCACAACCACCACCACCACCACCACCATATCCTGTAGATATAGTACAATTTGACATATAGCTTCCTTTCACGCCTGACAAAAATCTGTCCAGGAAGCATACCATTACTATTGTCAAATTGGGACTGCAGTTTATAGCTCCATAATACAGTCATCACTCATGCTGTCAGCGACCATCACATGTTTCATATTAGCTCTATTTTTGACACTGATTTATTCCACCGCTTTTTCAGCTGCAGAGGGGCAAAAAATAAACATCCAGTCAGCATCTGTTGTGCCAAACTGTCTTTGGCCAGCACAGTTTTCTTTTAATCTTTATGCTTATGGTCACACAAAACTTGAGCTTTTGTGTACCAGGTCTTCCTTTGTATACTTTCTCATGCATTTCTCTCCATACTTAGTTTCCCTCTTCTAGACTTGCTCCTGTTTTGACCCATCCTGAAAAATGCCATTTGGCAGAGAGGGAACTGCCTTGTATCCTTATATCAACTGTATAGCCCAGGCTTTTGCTGTACCCATCTGCTGTGGAATACCCATAAATAATGTGTGACAAAAGGCTGCGTGGGACAATCCTCAGCCTGCTCATTTGACCTTTCGACAAAGAGAAACTCGCTGAAAACAAACAACTCCCCTTGACACAAGGACGCAATCTAATTTGGTGCAGAGAGGCTGAAACAAGGCTTTCCATTTCAAAGTCTTTTGGGGGAACTGATTCCAGCTCAGCACACCCACATCAGGACTGGCACATTGAGCCTGAAAAGAAATCAATGGCAATGGGTTTAAACAGTCTAACCATAATTGGGCTTATAGTCTAGAACCAGTGTGGTCTTTGGAAGTTTTGTAAATACCAACAGAGAATAACAATCTGAGTGAAAATGGCTTGTGCATGTCTCGTTGTGGCTCATTGATTTTTTTTGTCTGGTTTTATTATTTATTTATCCGCTGTTTTGTGCATGCTTCACAGAAGCCTGTAGGAGGAAGGCAAAAGAGAGAGCGAGAGAGGGGCTCTGTGAGTACATCATCCCTTGACATATGAACATGTTTAGGGGTTTTGTCCTGTTCACGTGAACTAATGATCAGCACTACAGCAGCACTGAGCAGACACCTGGATGTACAACATAAGAAGTACTGCACTGACCATGTGATCATTATCTGGTACATCACTGAAGCGAGTGTTAGGTAAAGAATTAAAACTAGGAATGAAAAGGCAGAAAAGAGGCCATTTGTCTTGAGGTGCTTAGCAGCGTCTGAGACTTGCTTCCACTTAAGTTTAGCCTGACAGTTACACCGCACCAAAGGGACACAATGCAGAACAGAGGAGACTTTAAATATTGGATCGTACAAACACATCTGAGTGGAAGCAAGAGGAGGCTTGCAACTTTATTTGAGTCACTTGAATGGTAGACTCCTTTACTAAGGGAATTTGGCAATCAAGGGACCCATCACCTAATTTTTTTTTCTTCCTCTCTCCAGCGGGATCTGATTAAAATGACCTCTGGTTTCAAATAGAGTACAATCAGATGGGATAGATGCTAAAGAAAAGCAGATTCATATATATA
>NW_005187438.1:1990676-2052684 GCF_000239375.1 Pundamilia nyererei | reverse complement strand
ATATACACACATATAATCGAGAGTGACATGACCATATATATCATAATATTTTGAGGAGGTACAATAGATGTGATAAGTGCACACATTCAAAATGTTCTAGGTATAATGGTAACATCAAATTGGATATAGATAATAGAACTTGATATTCAAAATATGTGGATCAAATGATATGTTGCTTTTATAAGACGTTATAGACGTATAACATATGGCTCAGTTTAGCCCATTGGTTGCTAGGTCACGTGATAATGTGATAAGGCCAGAATCTCGAGGGACCCAAAGATGTGTCCACACAGGAAACAATTAGCTCACTATTGACCAACCATCACCTTTAAAGCAATGCCCATGCCCAGTGAATTGCTTCCTGTATAAATGCACCCTGAGCTATATGTACCCCTTTGGTTACTTAACTCCTGACCATGTAGGACGGCTTTGCAAACAGACAGACAGATATTTTATGTGTTATTAAAAGATAATTTCCACCTTTTTGTGGACTTTTGGTCTCTGGAGGTTTTTGGGTTTTTTTGCTCCACAGAATTGAATTCTTAATACTAGAACATACACTGATTTTTCTTCTGTGTGTTTTCATCTTTATAGCAGTCATTTGTATCTTGCAGTGAAGGGAGAAACTGGAACTTCCATACAGGCCAGACCTTTTCACTCAACATCAGTGGCTGATCTTAGTTATTTAGCTATTGTTAAAAAATGGAAGCAGTCTGCTTTCCCCTTAGCAACAGCCTTGTATATTGCGTTGGTTATTAATGTGATGAGTCCTGCGAGACGTTGACTATTTCAGACACTGGGGGATATCCTTTGAGTCTATTAGAGTGATATCCAGTGCATTAAAATATGATGCAGTCGTCCATATTTGACAATATAGGAGTGAGACAGCCCTGTTATTTGCAGCAGGATACTCGCAGTTTTTGAGTGGACTGTTAAAGCAGTTGCATCCGTGTTGTTGTGTGTATGCATATGGAAATGTGGAAATCTCTTAACTTAACACCAATCCTCATGAAAGTGTTTTAGCGAAAATTAAGGAACAAGATGTAAGATTGATTGTCTTCAGGTTTATTTCACCGTGATTTCACATCATTACACATTACAGGTGTGTAATAGCAAGCAGAATCTGTAATTGTATGCAGTGTCAGACACGTGGCATGTGGGTGTTTTGACTTGTCTTAAATTAAAGGAATATTAATCTAAATAATGTGACAAACAGCTGAAAATGGCATATGCAATTTTACATAATCCAGTTTCTAGGTGTGAAAAGGACTCTTATCATAACCACATCCACAGCACATAAGCTGAATCTCAGAGTTTGTTCTCATTTCACAAAATGCCATGAGGTTGCCTTACATCTTATAACATTTTGCATATTCACACTAAATTTAATAGAAGTGTTTTCTTCATGCCACGCGGGTCTGTTAAATGTGCCATGTGGGATTCTGTGGCATTCACATTGTGATAGGTAATGAATCATGCTGAAAAATGTTTTCACTAGCTGTGGGGTCTGAAAGATATTTGTAACCTGTGGCCCAGCCAAGCACAACAAAAATATTAACAATTGCATAAGGCCTGGAATAAAAAATGGGTTTGATTTTATTCAATGCAGGGTAATTGGAGCCGATTCTTGTTGTTCTGCTTTCTACGTTTTCGCTGTGGCTCCTGCTGTTTCCTGAGTTTCAGGAGACCCAACATCCTCATAGACAGAGTATATTAAAGCCTGCTGGAGAGTAGAAGCACAAGATGAGTTTCATGAGCATATTAAAGGGGGAATTTACTTATAATTTTTTATGTGAAAAAATATTTTAAAGAGGTGTTTTTGGATGTGATCTTTGGCCCTCTTCTGTGGAACCAGCTCCCATTTTGGATTCAGGAGAAAGCCACCTCTCTAGTTTTAAAATTAGACCCAAAACTTTCCTTTTTGATAAAGTTTATAGTTAGGGCTGAATTTGGTGTTCCTGAACCATCGCCTAGTTATGCTGCTGTAGGCTCGGGCTGCAGTGGGATTTCATGTGATGCACTGAGCACTTCTTCTCTACTCACCTCTTTTCACTCCCCATGTGTTTTATATGCCACTGCTGCATGTCATTACACTCTTACTCTGTGTCCTGTCTCTATGTGCTCTAATTTTTCTCTCCTTTTTCCCCTCATCCCCTCAACCGGTCTTGGCAGATGGTAACCCCTCCCCGAGCCTGGTTCTGCTGGAAGTTTCTTCCCATTAGGCCTGGTTTAGACTTTTGTGGTGAATCTTTGTAGAGGCTACAATGTAACCTATGTAAGTTGCTGACGATGTTGCCAGCATTTATGCTCCTGCTGGTGCATTATCTGTTAATTACAGTGTGATCATGTCCCAGTGTGGTAGCATACAGAAACAAATAAAATGCAAGGACTTCTTCCTTCCTCACATTCTTTGTTTTTGGGGCTTTCCTTTTCTTTTTAAATTTCCTCATATCTATTCCGATTATTTCACAAATCTCCCTCCAGAAAGTTATGGGAATTGTGAGTCCTTATACTGATAAATTCAAAACTGCAGTGAAAAAATAGCAGGAAATGCAAAGGAAGAATTAACGGTGCTAAACAGGCCTGTCACAATAGCATAAATCCCCTGTTATAATGTTTTACTTCTCACTGTCACAGTCACTTGATTGTTGTCGTTTTCCCCAGTGCTGTAGGATCTTTACATAAAGCGTCTTGAGACGACTGTTGTTGCGAACTTATGCTATGTAAATAAGCTTGAACAGAATTGAATTGAATTAATTTTGTGTTTTGTATAGCAATTTTTAGTTTTTTTACACTGTTGGGAGTTTCACTACCTGTCTTTGTCTCTGCCCTCATTAGTGTCGCCTGTGTTTAGTCTGCCTCACCTGTTTTCCATCGGCTAATTACCCATGAACATGTGTGCATATAAAGGCTACATGTAATATATACACTCTCAGTTTCCTTTAATGTGCTGCCAGGTTTTCTTGTGTATTTTGTATTTAAACCTTAGAATCATTTCCTAAAGTTGTGTCTTTGGTCCTTTCCTTATTAATGACATCTGGCATGGTCTGTGGACTTTGCATTTCGCCTGCTTTTCACATAGTTTTGTTTGATTCACCATGTTGATCTCTGGTTGTCTTTTGGATTAAAGATTTTTAGACATATTTTGCTTTGTGTGGTGCTTGTTAAAATCTTAAACATTGGAGAAAGGTCATAGTTAACTGCCTTTAAACCAACATTTAAAACAACAACAACAACAACAGCAGCAACATAAACAAAACTATTTCCTCATCATAGAGATTTCTTTTTTTTAGGAATTACTAATGAAATGCTTTGGCTAAAATAGCAGCATCCCATTCTCTGCAACATGTTTAGAATCTGGAGTCTCTTATAATTCCCAGCCAAAGCTCCAGTGCAGTAAGTTTTCAGCCCAGTAGTTTCATGCTTGAGACCAGCCTTTTCTTTTGGTAGGTTAATTGGAACAGAACTGTCAGTCCATCTAATTAATCTCCTCTGTTATTTAATTATTGACACGTTCCTTATCAGTTTTCTCAGCAACACTAACATCTGTTGTGGCTTAGGGATCTTCTTCTATCACTGTTCCCGTTTTCTTTTTGCCTTCACTCACCATCACACTCACAACACTAAAAACAACATTAAAAGAGTCAAAAAGCTGTAGGCACTGTAATTTCATGGAGACAGACCAGCTACTTATTAAATGGCTTAAACATATTATTTAGTCCATACATTTATTTAAAAGCAGTTTAATATGCAGAAGATTAAGTTTGTGCATGAAAGCTTGTGAGCATCTGCATTTCATGTAGTTTTCTTGTAAATGTCTAGTTCTGTGGTTTGTATACTGTATGTGATGCAGCATCCCAAAACTTTTATTTGTCACGGTCGCAGTGGCAGACTGTGTGGAGAGTGTGTGGAGGACTCAGGTGCAGACACAGGCGTGGACACGAAACTGAGTTGAACGAAAAGCGAGCCTTTATTGTGGCTGAAGACAAGGAGTGCAAACAAGGCAGAGGCGCAGTGACAAAACTAAACTATAACTAAACTGGGAAAGTGATACCAGGATAAACTATGAAGACACAGGAAATCATAACTATGAATACAAAAGACTGGCTGTGACAACATGGAGGGTGGGAACACAGACGACGCGACGCAGACTACATGAAACACAGAGACTAAATACACATGAGGGATGATCAGGGGAAGTGGCCACACATGGGATCACAGCTGACACACATGAACCTAACGACAGGACAGGAGGGTGCAAATGAATACACTGACAATGAATACAGACTTACAAAGTAAAACAGGAAACATGGAAATTAGACATAACAAGAACTAAACATAACCACGCAGACAGGACTCATGACCCAGGGAAACTTAGTACAGGGGAGATGACATAACTGACAGCAAGAACTTGACAGTACAAGACACACAGACATAAACACATGAAGGGCAAGGGAGACTTAATGCAAGGGCAATAAATACAAATGGCTGGACTACCTTAAAGAACCTAAACAAACAATAAACATCAAAATAGGCTAAACATAACACACTGGGTCACACGGCCCAGGACCATGACATTATTTATTTATTTTGCTTTTTTATTTTCTAAGAACTTCTGCAAAACAATAATTTAATTTATCTTTGTTTATTTCCATGAATTTTCAACTCGGATATATTGAACTTTATCTGTTCTTGGAATTTTTGTGATTTAGTAATGATGCAAGTTGAGTAGCGACTTGTAGCGGGTTTGTAAATGATTAAACTTCAGATAAAAATTCCACTTGCTTCAGAAGAAACGTCTGATCAGTCACAGTCCACACGGCGTCATTGCCACAGGCTAAGGACAAGAAGTTATCCGCATCATTAAAGCTGCATCTACACTGGAAGTGATGCTTAGCTCATCTCTTTGAAGCTGACAGCTGGTTGCTTGCAGACTTTTAACATTTGCTACCAGTGGATATGTCAGTCAATAGCATCCTATGCTCTCATCGGTATTGTCTTCATTTGCTCACCTAGAAGTTTAGAAAAGTTTATCTCAGGAGTCCAAGATAAACTTGGTTATTTTGCTTGTAGTTGCTTGAAGTCAATATCATTCACTTTCTGTGGTGTCTAGGCGTGCATTTCTCTGGTCAGGTTCCACCCCTAGACATGTGTAGTTATGCTGAGGGGGCTTTTTCCTTTTACATGTGAGAGGTTTGTGGGACTAGGATTTAGGGGATACATCATGCATTATTTATTTTCAATTTATGTATCAGACACTGTACAGTACCTACATTTGATCAAATGTAGCTTGAGAGATATCTACAGACAGATACCTTAAGATAAGAAATTGTGGACATACTGGAAAGTCTAGTTATTCTTGATTGTCTCATTGCTTGTCAGTTTTTCTGTGTAGCTGGGATTCTCATTTGAGTCTTTGGTCAGCTTTTCATGTGCTTATATGCTCATAAGTCACATATGTTGTTCTGGTATTATCTTTGTTATCAGTTTTTTGGCTGAGACTAGAAGAAATTATATAGTTTCTGCGTTTTGGGATTTGAAGCTTATTTTGCGTGATTTAGGCTATGCAAATAAACTGCTAATCTTTTTTTGCTTATTGCCTTTAAAAAATAAATAGAAAGTTGGGAAGCTAAAGCAACTTTTTTAATGATTATGGAAGAGGGCTATTCCCACAGGTAATCTGATCTATTCGTATCCAGATGCAACGATATCACAGCTGTTTAGAATGTAATGTGTAGCCTACTTTAGAACAGATTAACTAACATAATAGTCCATTTATTCTGCCTATTTTGTTTACAACTGCAGCACCGACCCACCATGAATATTCCCAAAGCACCCCAGTGCTTCTTGCTTCTGTTGTTGTACATGCTTTTAATAACTTTTTGTTGTTGTTATTGTTTTTTGTATTAAGCTAAATCATACTATACTACACACATCACATTGTTGGCTATTTCCCCCCCTGTAGTTATGTGATTAAAACAGTCACAGAAAGCTGCACTGTGGGTAAATAATTAGAAACATATTGTATCAAAATATGCTTCCCTTCTTTCTACTTTCTTCATTTTATCTTCAAAGTAATATTAGTAACAGATGTACAAAAACTATTCATGTCACTGGTTCAGTGACACCAATACAGTCATTCGCTGTCCATCACTAATTACTGTCACCACAATTGCTTGTTTGCTTAATGAAATATTTATGTAGACGCTCTTCCTATTTTTGTTTGGGATCACTTTAACAAGCATGAATTTATAATGAATTGCCTCAGAGTGGCTCAGGAGACAGCTCAAGTGATCACACAATAATTTGCTGTTGCAATTACAAACCATTGTTCACCTAATAAGATGATGGGAAAATAGAATTTTTGCGAACTCCCACAATGTACCGCGGCACATTGTTAATTATGGTGTCGACTGGCAAATTAGATGTATAGGTCACTGCTCTTGTCACTGACCAGACAATTGACCGGCGGTTCATCAACAAATTTATGTCAGACTGTCTTTAAACGCACCTTGAGCTTGCAAACAATAAGCCTGATGAAACATCAATGATGAGTTTGTGCAGTAATTACAGTTCTATGTGGCATCGTTTTAATTACATTAATGGTAACGTAAACTGGGGTAAAACTTCCTGCTTGCAGTTGCTGCTCACAGACAAATGTCTTCGGAGAGAGCTAAATTTAAGTCCAGCAGTGTGCGAGATCCCGGTTGTACTGTTAATCAGTGTTTGAAGACAAAACCCAGGAGGAGAAATGTGTTGTTAGCCTCAACATATACACTGGTGCTTAAAAAAGATATTAAATGACGACACGAAGGGGCACGCAATCTTCAGATGACTCGCCTTTTAAAGCTTCACGCTGACTGAGAATAGCTGCCTGACATGTGGTTCATGTGGGCATCAGGCCTCTCCAAGTCATCGCTCCTTGCAGAGCACACAGGGCAGCAAATGAGAGCGCGGGGAGTGATCAATGCAAATTACTGACGAGGCCACAGGAGTCCGTAGGTGGGGGTGGAGGCGGTAGTGGAAGAGAAGGAAAAGGCATGCAGGGCGATGGTTCATCAGCAGTGTTGGCGGCAATGAAATAGTCACAGTTGACATCACAGGTGATAACAGACTGTTACAAAAGAGATTGGAAGATATCCTTAGACAGTGATGACAGCTCGAGTTGTCTTTTTCAAATTGGCTTGCAGTTTTGGTTTTGTTTACAAAATGCATAAGAGCTCCACTGTGTAGGCATCACACCAGTTGGAGGGAGCAATCAATCACACCTGTAATTAGTTTACAATGACTGAAAAATGATAAAATCCATTAAATCACTAATAACAGGCTTGCATAACTGAGAGACAAAAGGCATTTGTCAATGCATTGCAAGCTCCCATGAGTGTTACAATTATGTGGCACACCCAACACAGGGACAAAAATGCATCAGTCAGCAATAGTTTAACTCTTCAAAGAAATGAGTTGAGTTCAACTTGGACAATTAAAAGATGTGTCCAAGGCAATTAGGGTACATGATTAGGTTAAAATTGTATTCATCTTAAGATGAATCAATGTGGGCAAGTTCCAGATTCAAATTAGATCATCCTGACTCATTGAGCTGCTTTTATGATGTTAAAAGATGTTCCTCCACAAATAAATGCAATTGTAGGGCATTTTGTGATATTTAGGCACCAAAATGTTTTTTAAAGGTTAAAATACACTACTGCTCAAAAGTCTTTATGTTTTTCTATGAAAATCCAAATAGGTCCAGATTTTAGGCCTGCAACTTCTGTCCAAAAGAAAAATTCTAAAACCCCTTCAGAGTACGATTGCTCAAGACCATTTTTAAAAAATTCCAAGAAAGTGTGCAAGAAAAATATACAGATACAATCAGTGGCTCAGGACTTCTGTATATAAGTAGGATACTGTCATTTGTTACATTGTCCAAATTCATTTCATCCCTTAAATGATACCTTAAAGTTTGACCTTCTTTTTCTCCACCCAAGGTTTACTTTAAATGCAGTCTTTATTTGCCTGATCCACAATTTAGTTTTACTTTATTATCTTTACTTTTAAACATCCCAACATTTTTTCATCATTTATTAAAGCCCCACTAATGGTTGACTTGTGCAGTCATCCAATAAAAATAAAATAAGGTGATGGTTGATCCAAATGGACAATGCATCAGTGGCTAGTCATGCTATATATGAGTAAAAACACATGCAGCTGAACAGTTAATGTGCAGAAGCTGAAAAGCTATCTCATTGCATTAAATGAAAAGCTGCACATGCAACACTTTATCCTCATTTTCAGGCATTCTGTTGTTCAACATTACATTTAAAATCGTTTTGACATTTGTCTTTGTAACTGCTGTCTCGAGTTGGATTTATCGCTTGGATTGGATTGATGTTTTTTAAATCATTATAAGTCAGCCCAGTGGTTCTGCAGTCACCATGGCTCAGTTCTGTATGCATCGTTCTCTATGATTTTTGAGGACATAATCAAATCATGTATTATAGACTGGAGATCAGATGGAAGAGGGCATGTGTCATAATAATTTGAGGATAGGAAAGTGATCTTTTCTTAGTTTGTGCTGGCATTGCGTGCCTGTCTATGAGTCATAAATCAGACGACTGTCAACTGAAATTTGTGGAGTTTTCATGAAAATCCATACACAATAACTAGTGTGGTAGATAAGTGAACCGCAGCTTAACACTCTGTTCACAAACCTTTTATTCCCCCTGTTACGTCTAACAGGTGCCATGTGTACTTTTTAATTCCCACCTGTAGGACACCCTGCTGAGGACACATCATCATCATTGAGCACAATGAGCCTGACTGCTTCGATATGCTAAATCATGCAGATAGTTAACAATGCATAGCAGCAGTTCTCTTTTGTTTTTGTTTTTGGCAGGTGTGAAGGCTCACCTTACTGACTTCCTGCTCTGCCTTTCTCTCTCTTTTTTTTTGGACAACAGCCTGCTTGGGTCATCAGAATAGCAGCTGCACTTGAAAGGTGAGACTGGTTAAGGTTACAAAGGACTTTTTTAAGCAACTCTGATTCAATACTTTTCATGTTCCCACATTTTCTGACTCATCAGCAATATATGCTGCTATGAAATACATATGTTTTAAGAGTAATTCATCCATTTTGGGGTTGTTATGGCGTTGAAGCCTATTGAAAGTGACTCAGTGTGAGAGGTAGGGTACACCCTGGACAGTTTGCCCGCCTGTTGCAGGGCTGCACAGAGAGACAACCCACCATTCATATCTACGGCCATTGTAAAATTACCAGTAAACCTAACTTCAAAAACAGTCCCAATTTCTTTGGACTGTGGTAGCAAACTGGAGTACCTGCTGCGAAAATACAAAGTCTACAGAGAAACGTCCTAGCCAGATGGTGGATTCAAACCCAGGACCTGCTGTGAAGCAGCAGTGCTAACCACCATGCTACCGTGCAGCTTTAGCATATAAGAAGCTATTACGTTAACTTAATCGAGTAATTATCATGGATCTATTATTATTTTTAAAACATCTAATTCTGTTGCATTCAAGTGTTTACAGATCAACTGTTGTTCCCTGATGTGCCTCCATTTCATTCTTTCTATTTTCTTCTTGTTCTTTAGTCTTTTTTTCATCTTTTGTTTGATGTGTGATTTTCTTTTTCCTCTATTCAAGACAAAAAAAAAACTGGCGCTGCAACTTTATAAGTGTGTAGTTATTAAACCTGCTTCGATACAGACTCGATATTGGAGGGCGGATTGGAATTAGGTCTCTGACATTTTCTGGGCAGCCATCCACTTTCCTATGGTTCATTGGGGGGCTGGTCCAAGGGTTGGCACAGCGGTTTCTCTCTGTCACCTAACAGCAAGGAAACACATGCTGGAACATGATACTGAAGTTCCTTTATACCCGTGTCGAGGTTTTCTTCACAGAAGTTTTAACCGTGAAGTCATTTTTGCAAAGTTATGAGATCTACAGCAACACATACGGTCAGCTTGACCCATAGTGAATCTGACCATGTGTGAATTTGCCGAGGTCACTGAGAATGGAAAGTTCTGTAGGAAATTCTGTTCTGTAGCTGCACCTCTTACAAGTGCTTTCAGCTCCAAAAATGAGTTTCAGTGAACACCTGTTTGTCAGAAAGCTTTTGAGGAGGTTAAGGCCTTCATTTATTCCCCAGAAGTTTTGATTGTCTCCTGAATAGATATGCCTAAGCAAGTGGATACTAACGTGGGAGCTCAACTCTTTCCAGTTGATTGAGTTAGTTGTTGACTAAAGGGTAGAACATTTCCTTGCATTTTCTTAGTCCATGTAGGGACATTGGGTTGGAAAAGATGATGCTATGACCTGAAATCACCTGTCATTGCATTGTCTTTCTGGACCACTTCTTCTTCTTGTTGCCCCAGTTTATTCTGGCAACATCTTGGGTGAGTCATCAGAAGCCGCTACACCTCTGAAAGGTGGGGGTGAATAAGGTTGCAGAAACCTGCTGTTTTAGGTCATGCTCTCTCTCTTTCTGCACAGCCCTCCACTTTTTCTGGGCCTCGGTCGGATTTCTACTTTATTTTTAAACCATTATCTAACACTTTTACATTCATGTTAAATCCCCTGGCAGTACTCATGCCTTAGACTTTCAGACCCCACTGTAAGTTTGAGAAATGGTGAAATAAACTAATTGGATAATTCAATCATTTTTGTGTGCGTCTGTTTGGGCTCTCACATGGCAAGACACTTCATTACTGGCAATGTGGAATACTGCGAGTGTTGAGCCGTGTGGAGCACAGAGGTTTGTATACAGCTGTAAGCCACTAGTGAAGTATGAAATAAAACATCAGCTCTTCAGAGTGGACTATTCGTTCCGAATGCTGGGATTATCACCTCTCTTTCTCGACTGAAATGCAATTTGTTTCCTGTCGGGAAAAAAGTATGAAAGAAGAAAAAAAAAAGGACAAGAATGGAGAACTGGAAGTTTGTAGCTTATTAGAATGCAAATGTGCTCCGGGGTGAGGTTTTGCCAGCCGTTATCAGTTGACATCACAGGGAGAAAGTCACCGCTGTGACTCATTCAGGGAAACATGACATTTAGGAGATAATCGGTCTGTCTTGCTACAATTGTTCTTCAACTTTTCTGCGGTGTGAAACCTTCCCACGCTTTTTCAGAGGCTATCTGAGCTGCATAACACCCTTTGTCCTGTCCTCTGGCAAGGTTTTGCTGAAAGGAGAGAAAACTGTGGAATATGAGCATCTGATAGTGATCCATATGAAAGTGGTTTAAATTTCAAATGTACAGAGTGTGGATCCTCAGCTGTTTTTGTTCTGTGTCTCTATTTTTGAAATGAGGAAGCGTACAATATCATCAAGCCCCCCAAAATCAGCTAATTTTGAAAAACAGCGAGATGCGGAAATGAGCAGAGGTTAAAGTTAAAAAAGAAAATGTTTTATTCTTTTACAGCCGATAGTGTATTTAGTTTATCACTGTGCCAAATACGTCTCCAAGATGATTTTCCTGCCCAGCTGCAAAGTGTGAATTGCTCTCCCATCACAAATGAAAGAGAGAGAGATCCGTACACCCCCTCACTCTGTGAACATTATAGACAGTTTGTGCTGCATAATTTAACTCCATCTGTGAAGAAATGTGAAGCTTGAGGAGGGGGAAAAAAAGCTGTGAAAAATATGGTCTCCCGTGTTCTCTAAGCCACTTTTCTTACTGTAGATGGGTGGTATAATAACATTTTCTATCAGTGACAGATAGACATTTAAGGTAAAGAAATGTATGGAGGCGTACAAAGAAGCAATTTGCAAACTTAGGAAATCCTTTTTTTAAACTTTTTTTATTCTTAATACTTCATTTAAGATTTATTCCTCTGATGACTCATCAGAGTTCCTCAATATTCTTTATGCAGCTTACCTTTATCCTCTCATCTATAAACCAACTAGAATAACAAATACATCTGCAGCAACATATTTCCTGACTCTTTAAATTATTGTACAGTGTTTCAGACTCAGTGTAACTAATACTGGCTTCCACCATAAAGAGAGGATTAGAGTAGCGAATGTCATAGGTTTAATAACAGAAATCAAGACTCTTGATGAAGGACATCCAGTGGGTCAAATTGCTCAATAATCAGGTGCATCTCAAATTTATTAATATATTCAAATACATATTTGAACATTTTATAAGCCGCTAAACTTTAAGCCCTGGATCCCTCCAGACTTACAGAGACAGTCTATTAAAAATAAATAAGCTGTATATAAAAAACATTGTTAGCCCAGTACCATTCAATATTGTAGTATATAAAACTATAAGAATAATTTATTTACAAACTGAAAAAATAAAACAAACAAAGACTTCTCTAAAAAAATTATACTTCTACTATGTTTTCTAATATTTTGAAGAAGAATAGTATATACCACAGCACAGCACCTTCATAGCATAATAAAATGTTATGTAAATCATTGAGACTGGTGCCTGCATTTAAATGTAGCACAAAGCAAGGCCAGAGGAGACAGTATAAATTGAGAAATAGACTAGGCTCATCTATGTTGATACTGTTATTTCCATTGTGGGTAATTACAGATAATAGAGGTGATCAGTTGTGTTTGCATCCAAAAAATCAACACGCTTGTTTGTTTGTTTTTTCGCCTTGAAAGCATGTCCAAGATGAGTACTATATGAGAAATGAGGGATGGATTCAGGAGGAAACGACACCATTGCGTGCTCCCTCAAAACTCTTCATAAAATCCAATTGTCAGCGATCCGCGGTTTGCACGCAACAGCTCCGAGAGCCACGTGTTCTGTGGGGAGCTCTCTTCTCATCAGGTCGGCTACTTCTGATCTGTGAGAGAGGTGTGTTTCAGTTCATTACAGCTTTGTCTTGCTAATTTGATTCTCAGTTCAAATGCACAGTGTGATGCAGCTAATCAATAAATCAATCAAAAGTAATAAATCAGAGCGTGACTCACTCGATCCACAGTGGACACAAGCAGATACACTTCTGAGAAGATCTTCAGTTTAAGTTTTGCTTCACGAAACTCAGGAATATGGAAAGTGAGACCAAAATCAATCATAAATAAAAATAAATAAATATAATTGAAACCGAATCCACTTGTTAAGGATTTTTGATGGCCAAAGTCTACTGTGCATGTCATGATTAAACAACACAAGCAGGCCCGCTCTATGCAGAGCACTAATTGCTGCAGTAATTAAAGAGGCCTCAATCATCCTCACCTTCAGTTAGGCATGTGTATAAAAGCCGGGGTTGTATCTGAGGTTGAAGCCGAGTTAATGAGGTTCACAACACTACAGAGCGATGTTGTTTCTCCTGTTTTTTGCCCAGTGCTTCCACTCCACTGACCTCAGCTCATTACCACACATGAGAAAAGGTGTCAGTGGCGATGTGACCCCTGTGGTCCGATTCATTACCCCACATCCTGCCGCCTGCCTCCCCCAGGAACAAGCCGCACATTCAAGATGATGGTGAGCGATAGCAAAGGAAGTGGAAGAGTGATAAAATCAGAAGGAGAAAGAGAAATGAGAACACACAATGTCCAGAAGGAGGTGTCTCACTTTGGTGAAGGGGCTGATGAACAAATGCCCCTAATTTATGATCCGTTCATGATGTATTGCCACATTTGGGATTCTGCACAAGTTGCGGAGGACAAACAAACTTGGAGAACTAAGACTTTGTCATCAGAGCATCAGCAGTCGATGCAAAATATCCACAACGTGTTCTGACCAAAGAATAATCAAGTGTGAAATTCAGCGTTGACAGGGCTATGTTTAAAAACCTTTCAACACAAAGGATTACACCAATTCCAAAAAATAAAGAGAAAAATCGTGCTGCAGGCTTTGAGCTGTCCTGTATGGAAGTGTAATTACATCAGTGTCTCCATACGAATCAGCACAGTGAGGTGTAGAAAGCCCGACACATCATCTCTCAGCGGTGCTAAATTAGCTTTTGGAAGTGTCATGTCAGAGTTGTTGGACTCATCCTCAGCAGGAATCCTTCCCTCCTTATTTTCATTCTTATTTCTCCCCCTCGACCTGTCAGCTCTCATATCGCTGCTGCAGTGTTAGACGAGGCCTCTCACCCTACAGAGCATTGCTGAAACCCTGTTCTTCTTTCCCTGTGGCAGCCTGTCACCCACATGCACCCCATCCCATCACTCCTCCCTCTCCTGTCTCTTTATTTCCCATTTGCCTATCATTTCTTGGGGTGTTTGCAAGCAAGCTGAAAGAGCAAGCAGATGACCTACGCGTGCTAGCCTATAACTTGCTCAAACAGCTCTTGATTCCTCTATTTACCATCCCCCCCTCCTTCTCTCTCTTTACCTCGCTCTCCTCCCTTCTTGTCTGTTTCGGTTGATCCCACAGTCTGTTTCCTTGTCTACATTGTGGTATCGTCCTCGCTTCGAGGTCACAGAGTGAGACACCGCCAATCCTCCAAGAAAGCTTAGTCTAATCACCCTTCCTATGCCCCTGTTAACTCTGTGAGATTGAGGAAACAGTTGAAGTTGCACTACTAATGAGGATATGCTGTGTTTCCTCTCAAGGTAAAATTGGCATATATGGGGGTAGTTCTGATTTAGTATACAGTAACTTGGATTATACTTCAGCAATAAGAATTGCTGAGAAGTGGGAATGCAGTGAAATAACTCAAAACAAGTCAGATGGAGCACGAAACACAAGCAAAACCTTCATGATCAGAAATGCTATAAATAAACCACTACTTTATAATGAACAAGCTTTTGAGCTCTGAGAAGCAGGGGAGAAGGTCTAAGGAGCTAAACATTTTCAGGCAATATTTTATCCTAAAATACTTTAAAAACTAAGTATATTTCTACAGGTTATCTAAACAATGCATGTGAATAGGCAATGTCATTGTGGGTATTTATGCTGATATGTCCAAAATGCTTGCTGGTGGAGTTTCTGCCTCAAGTTGCTTTGTGTACAAAGCAAACTAAAAGAGCATCAGCGAAAAAAAAAAAAGAAAAAAATTGCAACACAGAGCTAAAAAAAGATTTTCGAACCAAACGAGTCTATATTGGTAAAATTCAGATGATTATGAGTAAGTCAGATATGATCATTAGCCTAGTAATATTGAAGCTGTAGCGACAATTTGCTGTTACCTTAAAATCAAACTAATAATGTGAGTAATTTCAGACTTGCAGTTCTTTAGATGTTGTTCTGGGTTCTTTTTTGACTTCCTGGATGAGTCGTCACTGCACTCTCTGAGTAATTTTGGTTGGTCGGCCACTATGGCGAAGGTTCACCACTGTTCCAAATTTTCTTTTTTTTTCTGGATATTGATTCTCACTGTGGTTTGCTGGAGGCTTTGTAACCCTTTCCAGACAGACAGATGTCAGTGGCTTTCTTAGATTGTGGCATGATGTGTTGCTATTTGTGATTTTTTTTTTTTAAGCCTATTTCACAACTCATGTGCATGGTAGTTAACCATGTTATCTTGCTTTTCATTCATAATGAATACCCATGCATTTAATGGCATCCCAATGGGGGTCTTCTGTAATGAATTCCACCACATGTGTGAGGCTAACAGTTGTGAGCACGAACCATCTGAGCCCTGCGTTACATTTTCTCTCATGGAAGAGTTACATTTAAATTGCCAGTTGTTTACACAGTACATTTATATATAACTGACCAGTTATAGCTCTTGGAGTCCATGTTGCAACAGCATAAAGCTACATTTGTGGGAAGATTTATATAATTACAGTACACCATAGGGTATGTGTCTTGTATTTAAAAAGCACAAAGTAATGTACTATCTAAAGCTTTATTTAAACAACGGTTCTGTGTGGCTGCTTGAAATTTCTCCCGATTAAGTATTGTTACTGTTGTTGTTTTGGTGCTTGGTCGCTGTAATGTTTTTTGCTTTATCAGTCCTCTTTTATGCAGCTTAAATAAGTTAGCGCTGTAAGTTTTAGGGGGTTCTTGGTCCCAGGAAACAGTGCAAGCCATGGAGCCACTGTGGTTCATATGTTTGACGGTAAAATATGCCGGGTACTTTCTAAGAGTGTGTCAAACTCATCAAAAGTTTGATATTTAGCCAAGTGACTTCATCTTTGCACTTGATCTGAATTGAGGCATCTAAACGGAACCACTGCTGTGAAGACAATAGAAAGGGTTTGACTTCTTTCGCTTTCCTTTGAATTCTGCTCTCCCTTATGCTTGCACTGCCCTGTTTCCCCCTTGTTTGTCA
Source organism: Pundamilia nyererei (assembly GCF_000239375.1). Classification (NCBI taxonomy): domain Eukaryota; kingdom Metazoa; phylum Chordata; class Actinopteri; order Cichliformes; family Cichlidae; genus Pundamilia; species Pundamilia nyererei. The sequence continues at coordinate 2,036,485 of NW_005187438.1, read as the reverse complement.
CTCCTATAAACAGTTCTTGATCGCTACAGACAGAGAAGGCAGCCCCATATGCAAAGAGTGCAAGCAGCGGGAGCAGCATGGAGTGCTAAATAAGACTTCTTTACCAGGTCTCACTAATGGGAAGGCAGTATGAATTCTACAGCTTCTCCTACCATAGTATTTCACTTCCCCTTTCTCTAATGGGCTGGTGCATGCCAGACAAATGAGCGCGCCCTGACTGGCCAGGGTCCAGTTCCTCCCCTTCTACTGGAATGACCATGCTCATTATCTCATTTTGCTCCGTGGTCAATGCAAACAACACAATCCACACTTTTCTTCTGAACTTCTCCTTCTTCTTTTTCTCTTTCTAGGGATTCTGAGCCATCTGGTTCTGTCAGTAGTGGTGAAATGTGAAGGTTGGGTGTGGGAGGATGAATGCTATCAAAGGGGCCTGTCCTGCACTTGATCAAGGGAGAAATCCTGCAGGTGGCTGGCTGCTTGTCTCAGGAGTAACATGGCCAGAGGCAAGAGATCCACACAGGAGAGGTGAGACGATGATTTCTGGGTGGAGTCGCGCACAATATGTGGATTTTTGAGCTCAGTTTGAGTTGTTTTTATTAATGTGTTGGAAGAGCAGAAGAAAGAGAGGAGGACTTTTGTTTTGATTTTTAGATGTTGTGATATTTCCCCTGTGTAGGCTCTCACATCAATTACCTGAAGTCCCTGGCAGCCAGTGCAACAAATGGAGATCCCAGTCGCTCTTTATCATAGCTCTGACATTCAATATTAAAAATACATTCAAGCATGATTGAATGTTTGATGGTGTTATTCTATGACTGTGTCTGTGGGCTGCATATCATTTGGTGCATTTGCAGAGGCAAACATGAAATGTTATCCCTTCCAGCGTTCACTACTCTTGAAGATTTTTTAGCTGCTTTTCATCCTCACTGTTGTATCTTTGCAAACAAGGCGATTTGGCTTGTGTGTTGAATTGTTGTTTGCACAGAAAATGTGCGAGACACGAGTCAGAGTGTGGTGTAAATCACACATCTTGTCCGGCAAACTCGCATTAATCTCGTTTGTTCCTTTCCATTATCTCTGCATCTAGCTGTCTAATCATAGACTCCAGGGGCAGAACTGCATTCCTCCATATCAAACAAGATAACTGCACATTGACAGTCAGAAAATAAAGTGCTGATGGCCCCTGACAAAAAACTTGATAGGGGGCATCACTCATCCAGCACTTAATCCCAACTGTGATCTAGAGTACCAATTAACTATGTTGCAAAATGGCTTCAGCACTTTAGAAATGGCCACCACCAGTGAAATGGAGTTTTCTGAGGGTACAGGCAACAATCTCTCTGGGGGATTTAGCTCCTTTTTCAGAGTCCAGATCAAATGAAAAAGGAATCATTCTGCAGAGGGAAGAATATGACGCATGACTAAAGGGGATGAGGGAGCCGGTGGTGGGGATTTAAAAAAGGCCAAAGGGAAGTACTGTAATGAAAACTGTAACAGTTGGAGGCTGGCTCTGGACCAACATGACTGTACGGGGAAGCAAACATTTTAATTGAATTGTATTCTCAAAGTCCGAATGACCACGTCCAATAACAACTCAAGGGTTCATCAAGAAAGAAAGGTGGATTTTATTTGCATTAAAATGGTCTCTGTTTCAGAAGTTATGTAAGTTATGTTTTCATCTCTTTGCAATGCCGGAGAAAAGTGCTGACACACAAAAGAATGTCGCCAGTGAACTATTTGCACAATCTGTCACTGTGGTGAAGAATTAAGCTTATTTGGTGTTCACCTCAAACTCACAAGTGGTTCTCTAACCATCATCTAAATCAAACGGTGAATTCATCCATTTTTCTTTTTCATTCAGCGAGTTTGCCACCTGTCATAACTACAGCCTACTTTCTGGTTTTGAAGAGCTTAAAATGCATCTTATATTCTTCATCAGTGGAAGACTGAAGAGTGAAGATGCTGAAAACCATAGAAGTAAAAAAAAAAAAAAACAAAAGTAGAAAGTTTAACGTAGAATACAAAAACATGAGGCCTCCTTGCTACATAAACTTGCATTAGAATATGTGGCTCCCCCTTAACAATACAGTGGCCACACTGAAGCAGAAGACAGCGGGGCCGAGAAATAATGGTTACAAGTGTTGCACAAGAGTAGAATATTCCACAAGTATAGAAAAAAATGTGTATTAATGTGTGTGTGTGTGTGTGTGTGTGTGTGTGTGTGTGTGTGTGTGTGTGTGTGTGTGTTGTTGCAACATGTCTAAATGCATTGAATTGCTGCTACTTGATTGGTTGCTTAGATACTTGCAGTTAAACGGGCATAGCTAATAAAGTCTCCAACACTGATTTTGCCTATGGTGCCACACCAGGTCCCTGCTTTAGCCATGCCATTGATGAGAATTCTATTTTATGTTTTCCATCCTGCATTTAATGAACGCTGAAAAGTTAAGTTGACCTCACTTTGTTTCGCAGCAATTAAAATTTAGAAAAATAAAGATAAAAAACCCTCAAAAGCAACATTCTTACCCAAGTGTAGAAGAACTCTTTTTAAACAAAATTAGCCCAACCACAAGCTTTCATTTCTTTCATTTTCCAAGAAATTCATCACATAAATTTGATTTATGAGAAATTATGAAGTTTATCAGAGGGTACAAGATATGTATGTCCTTGGTAATAAAAGTTTTTTTTTTTCCTGACATTTACTTCGACGTGAACTATTCTGTACTCTCTGTATCAGATATTTTAATGTGGCATTAATATTTAAAACAGAATGAATTATTATTATGTGGATTTCAGCAGATTATCTGAGGAAAAACTTGGGTCGTTCATATTTATTCCTCTGACTCTTTCCTTTAATTTCTCTGAGTCCCAGTTTAAATCTGCAGCCAGTGTTTGCTTTTCTTTAAAACTAGTAGCAGTGATTGGGGTTGGGAGTTAATTGCATAAGGTAAGATTTCTAAACAATAAACAACTTATTTGAATCGTTGAGACAAAAAAAATAAAAAAAATAAAAAAACAGAAATTCACGCGACCTTGTGAATTATTTACTAAAAAACAAAGACAGTGTAGCATAATATTTTTGATTAATATTTTAGCCTTTCATGGGTGCATCATTTATAACATAGTCCAGGGATGTTTTCCCATGTTTCATTCCAGGTATGGTGCCATTATAATGACCACACTTGTATGTAGCTGATGTTGTTGCCTCTACCTCTGGCAGCCGCTGGAATAATGAGCCACTGATGAGTCACACCATGACAGCAGTGCAACTCAATTACCCAGCAACAACAAACACAGACCTGAAGAAGTGCAGTCTAATGGTCCTAAGGAGAAACAAAGCGTCTTGTTGGGCTGTCTAGTAGCTTCGAGATTTGTTTGAACGCCCTTCCTCATCAACTCCACTAAAGCACCTAAAGCAGCGCAGAGGTAGCGACGCCGTTCATTTTATATTAATGCAAATTTGTAGAGTTAATGACTCAGACATAGAGTCAGACATAGGCACCGGCATCCCACACTACCACACATCAAACATTTTGTAAACTTGTAATATCTTTCTGTTCTTCTGGGAAAAAAGCACTAGCGTTGGTCCTAAAGGTAACTTTACAAAGCATCATTCATTCACATCACGTGGACCAAAAGTTTATTGAAATCATACAAATTTCATTTGAATATTTTTTAACCCGCAAAGTCATAGACTCACTATTATTGCTACAAACAAGATCATATGCACGCTCTCACTCTTTCTGGTTATTTACTATTGAAGAGGGCGAGGGTGGCTCTCATTCACACAGAAAGTATGGTGGGTGTTGATTAATACAGGGCATCAAATTCAAGTTGGCAGCCCCAGAAAAATAAACAGTCCACACTTTAATTAACTCTGCAGAAGAAAGAGTATGACTAAGTCAATATTTATCACGTCTGGCAATGGAGGCCCACGCTGGCGTCCCCCGCTAGGCCCAGCGCTAATTACCTGGAGGCCAACAGGAGCGCCGCGCAAAAATGATGAGATGTACGCCGGATTGTTTCTTAAATTTCCCCCAAGTGCCAGGGGTAACACAAAGCAATCACATCAAGGAAAACACAAACACAGGCATACACACCTACTATTTTGGTAATTGGCTCGAGAATGTGGGCAGATGAAGAGATGCATGTTTAAAGACTGTGTTACGAGAAAGAGGTGGTGCGGTAACGTAGGACAACTTCCGCATGTGCTTCCAACTGATGAGAAGGACTCGATTAGGAGCAAAACCTCAAATTGTTAGTCAGAAAAAAAAAAAAACAGTCAGGGAAAATCCTGGTTGTTTTGCTTGCTGCTGCAGTTTAAAATGTACATGCAAACACAGAAATTGAAGGTAGGTTGAACTGCGCGCTTTATAATAAACGAGTCTGCAAATAGCTGGCGGTGGGTAACAGAAAACAAAATACTGGGAAGCATTTGTTTTCCAAGCTCCCAAGTTTGTACGTCGATAGTGAGTGTGCTGTGAGGACAGCGAACCAAAAAGAAGATATCATATTCCCTCCGCACAGCATGATGAGTTGTCTTATCTACCACTGGGGAAAACATGCGTCTTTGAGGGAATAATTTTAATTAACTCCTCATTTAGGCATTTTGTCTTCAGTATCTCTTGCTTCCTTTGCCCCCGCTCTCTTCTTCCTTTCTTTTTCCCTCTGATATGAAATGGTTTCAGGCTCAACTTGCTGGTGTAATTGTCTCCAAAATGGCGCTATGAAGGTCGAAGCCGAGTAAGGGTCATTTGAATAATTTGATTATGGTACATTTTTTTAACCTGCAAAGCTCTTAATCCTGTGGCGAACAGGGAATGTTAATGAGTCACCTGCCTTGTTGTGCTCACTGATAACAGAAAGGGAAGAGACATTCAGATTTTCTTTCTTTTTTCGGGGCGGGAGGGGGAAGCAAACTACACAACATCCAAACACACGACTTCTAAATGGCGTGCTGAGCTCTTTGGGGTATTATTTCCAACAAAATCATAATTGCCCCCAGCTGTCACACATATGTAGCGCAATAATTCATAAGCAATTAATGAGACAATGTGACCTCAGCAGATAGAACAGGGCTTCGCTCTCATCAGTTATCTACTTGCCAGCGCCACTGAAATAGCTGAAATGGAGCTTAACACACACTGGGGTATCCAATTTACACTTTTGAACATATCAGAACCTCAAACGGAGGAACTCCCTCAAAAACGGGAGAGAAAAAATGCTTTTCAGAGGGAAATTGCCTTTTTGGTAAAGGCACAAAGTGCACTCCTTCCAGATGTAAAATTGGGCCAAGACCATTTTTAAGAAGTAGAAGATAGGCCTATTGAATATCACTGTAAGTGCTAGTCAATCTTACACTATGAGCCCTGCCGTGAAACCTTCGTTCTTTTTTTCCCCAGTCTTTTTTTTCCAGTCATTCTTGTGTTGTAGAGCTCACTAACAGTAATTGAAGAATTTCCATCGTATGGATGATATTCTTAAGAAAGAACTGACAAAACATTATCAGGGCAGGGTGAGAAATTTTGTCAAAATGCCTGAACGGTTATCATCATCCAGAGGTAAATTTCTGCTAACAGAACAGATGGACAGCACAGCATTTTGAAAAGGCATCATTTCGTAATTTAAGTAGGCAGCAGGATTTCACACTTTGTTAATTTGTATTCATTGTGAAGCTGACAGACAGACCGGCACAGGAATTTTTTACTGAAATATTCATTAGAATCCCGCAGGGCTTGTACCACTAAGACACTGGCATAACAGAGAAAGCAAATAACATCCCAACTAAATTCATTCAGGGTAAACATTTTGCCCTTCCAAACAAGTCACAATTACAGTGACTTAAGAGCTGTTCTCCCTTGGTGTTTATTTTCTCACCAGGAGAGGAAGGGAAACCGAATTCTTTCCCCTCTTTTCAATTTGAAAACAGTTTTTATGACAGTCTGGCATGATTAAATGCATGCTAATGTCTACTGCTAATGCAAATGCATACTAATAGTCTCAACCCCCATTTAACAATTCAAGATTGAGTGCTTCGTTCTTATCTCAGCAAACGTGGAAGAAGAGTACACAGTGTGCTCAAGATAAAAAGACACTTCTTTTGACTAACACGACTCAAATTGTTAAAAAAGAAAACAAAAAAGGGGGGGGGGAAAGTACATTCAAGACGAGCAGTTTGATATCACACACACAACAAGTGCAGGTTTTGGAGTTCACTGTCTCACTCAAGGACAAGGAGCTTCAATATGCAGAGTGGCAACACATTCTCATTCCCATCACTTCCATTCTTTCAGATGCCTCTAGCAAAGATACAGCAAAAGAACAGCTTGTGTTCTTTATTTTTTGTGCCCTCGTGCACTGGCCACTGCAGTATTAGAGACCAGGAGATAAAAATGATATCAATGATAAGGTCCGTGTCCTGTTTAGTAGACATTACATTACTAAAGTTTTAGGGTTTTGTGTGCTTTATTTCGACTCGCTGATTAGCTTCAGTTTTATCTGCTTTCTGCTTTCACTTTTACTTGCTGCTCTGTTAGGTTTAGGCCCTGGAAATGAGAACAGCCTGGGGCTGACCTCATTTCAAATCACTGACCTTCCGATTAGTGGAAGACCAGTCTACCGAGCCACAGCCAGCCCATAGTGAGGGCAGTGAATGCTCATCACTGGCTTAAGACCTAGGATTTTCAGCAGAATTCATCCGGAGCCACAAGTAGCTCTGAAACACAGGTTTTCAGGCAGTTTTTCTTTCTGTCATTAAGTAAGTCTCCATCAGTACTCTGGCATGAGCACAGCAGCTGGTAGTGTGTTTACCACAGAGTCTTTGGAGTTGCGATGCCTCTGGGTGTTCTGGTCCAAAAGGGACTTTCCATTGCTGGAGGGCAGTCTCCAAGAGGCCTCACTGGTTTCTGTTCATACCAAAACTGATGAATTTCAATTGGATGTATGAATATGCATGTGTTTTGACTGTGTTTCTTATCTCCATGTTGAATAGTGAAAATCGATGTAACTATGGCTACACACTGATGCAGCAATTGAAAGAGTCCCAATTCTGATGTGTAATGTCACCTGTGGCACAGATCTGATGTACAAGAGAAACATAACAATGCATGGAGACACATTTGTTTTCCATTCTGAGCTGCACTAGGGGTACAAAAATTGGACCCCTGGGCATGCAAATCTGCAAGTGTCTCCATGACGCTACATAAATATTACATAATTAACCTGAAAAAAATGTCATGATTTTTCAAGCCCATGGCAGCTTGGCTGTTAAAGTGTTGGCATAGATGCTGGGAAGACAAATGATGGAAGGAAACCCAACAAAAAAAAGAAAGAAAAAAACCCTAAAATAATTGGTATTTTGGGAGATGGCTCCCAGACTCGGATCTTAAAAGCAAAGAACACATCAGAATGTGTTAAAAACAGGAAACAGGAAAATTGTGCCTGCCAGACATAATTTTCTTGACAGTTAAGTTGAACTTGTTTACATTTTTTTAGAATCACGTCATTTATGACATACTGAGGTAGATGGAAGCTGTACAAACCAATTATTTAATGCAAATGAGTAAATGCAAATGCGTCTGCATGTTTTCATTTATTTATTTACTCCCTTTTCACAAAGAGAATGCATATTAAAAATCATCTTTGTTTTTGATATACACAAAATACAAGGTTCATCCATGTGCTTTTTGAATGTATGTTTGTGAGGGGCAGCCAATCAGAGGAAAGTTAGGGAAAACAGTGCTTTGAGACTGTGGCATAACTAAAATTACTGCGGCCATGTGCAATGATTGCTTTATCTTTGGAAATATTTGCAGTGATTAACTGTGATCTGTTTTTGATAATATGGCAACTATTTTTGATACATTTCAAATCTTTTGCTGTCTGTTGCCAACTACAGTGTCCAACAAATTTATTAGGCCAACTGTCATAAAACATGAAAACACAAATATTTTAGAAATCTGTCAAAATCTTGTTAAAACTAGAAATTACACTGTAATTTATTAGGAATATAACAGACTGCATTCATGTTTTTGTTCTTAAATCTGAGCCAGCACACTGAACTTCTGAAAGTCAGAAATTAATCAAGCATAACAATGAACCATTAAAACTAATTTTTCTGTTCAGGCATGCACATAAAGCAATTTAGCATCCTCATCAAAAAGTAATAATGTAGTAAGAACTATTCTTCTGAATTTTTTTGTTAAACAGTAAATGTAAAATTTCATGGATAACAACAATAGTTATATTTTAGCATTGTATATATAATTTTGATTACAGACCTTGTGCATACAGGCATTGCATAAACATAAATTAACAGTACCAATACATCATACAATGCATCATGTATACAGTAATGTCCATCGCTCCACCAATGATTCCACTGGCCCCTGTACTGTGGAAATGATAAATATTTCTCTTCATACTGGCTCAGTTCCCAGCTTCTTTAAACAAGCTGTTGTTGAGCCATTATTAAAGAAACCTCACCTGGATCCATCTCTTCCTAACAGTTATAGGCCAATATCCAAATTGCCTTTTATATCGAAGATTTTAGAAAAAGTAGCAGTAGAACAACTTAACTATTTCCTGGATAAAAATGCTGTTATGGATACTTTCCAGTCTGGTTCTCGTAAATTGCATTCCACTGAAACGACTCTGGAGAGTACACAGTATGGACTCCACTGATTTTTTTAAAAAACAGCTGACGACATTTTTATTTAGAAAAGCATTTGATTAGTTTCCTCTTATGTTCTTTTTATTGTTTTACATTGCTGTTTTATTTACTGTTATATTGTTTTATATTTCCATTTCTTGCACTTTGTGGTTACTATCTGTGAAAAGCGCTATAAAAATAAATTTTACTTACTTAAAGTAACTGAAATCAGCCAATCACGAAGCAAGCGTGCAGCAAGAAAAACCAACTTTGTTTGACTTTTTTTTCTTTCTATCCACCTGGTGTGCAGATGACTATTGAGCCTTTGTAACACAAGTAATAATATAACTGTAGCTGTAAGAGTAATGTCCTGTAATTATTACATTTAGTAAAGAAATGTGTAAAATTACTGTGTTACTGAAAAATATGCTGTGTATACAGTGACACGTCACTTTGGAACATCCAACACTGGTCTCTAAACAAAACAATGCAACGAGACAATACTTACTTAAAACATATATCAATAATCAAATTAAGCAAATGTAATCCTTAATTTACTGAGAGGATAAAAAGCAAGTAAAATTACATATTAACACACTAACACGCTTTGTTTCTGTGAAAAAAGTAAAGGTGTGATAAACATCTGGCTGCAGCATAATGATATGCTTATAATGAATGCTTCACTGTTATCAATGACCAACCCTGATGTGTGGGTGTCAAAGCCCTGCAGGCCACTTTGCGTTGAAAAATGATCCAGGACATGACAGTACATCTCCATATATACAATCTCATTTGTTTACTGTTCTAATAATTGGGAAAACTGTGTTGTGGTTGTGTTGAGATAAGCTCTCGCTAACCTAATGCATAATTTGTGGAGGTGAATTTTGCTCAGCATTCTGCTCAGTAAATTGCTCAGCGGGTTTCTGGCAATGTGTGAAGAAGAATAAAAGAGCACTGCTGCCGAACATCAGCTCTAGCTGGCGAGCTGTATCACAGCCATGCTGTTAAAACGTGTCTGCACTTCCTGGCCAGAATTTAAAAAGATGTAACATGTAAAGTAAGACATTTATTTTTATTTAAAAACAACGTAGGAAACTCTTACCGTAGTTCTTGTCAAGTATTTAACTGTGTCTGGGTTTGGTCTGTTTAGAAAGCCTGTATCTATATTTTTGATATTGTTTGGTTTTTTTGTAAATATACAGAAAAGCACAGATGCAGAGGTAATATAATGTATTTATGTATTCAACCCATTTCCAATACTAGTCATTTGGTGCGTATTTACACATGTAATTACTTAGGATTTCACTACGTATAATAATAGTTGTAGGTTTTAGGTATGTGTTTCTATTTTTGATATAAAACAAGTAAGAAAATGAGCCTGTAAAGCAACCAAAAGAAAACAAAGCAGTCATATTTATATAGGAACTACCAAAGTGAGTTAATTGTACCTGTACTGCATCCAATGTTGCCTCCAGCTGATGCAATGGAGATGCACAGACACTCGTGAAATCGTGAAGAAATGTTACCCCACGGTCTGTCTGCACATTCATCCTTCCTTCCCTTTTATCTTTGACAGGTATTCATGGATGCAGATGTCAATAAAGGCAGCACGATGACATAAAAAGGAGCGCAAGTGTGAGCAAGCATGAACAGAGTTCCTCTTTTAAGTGGCAGGTAATTCAACATTTCAAACAGCTCAACAAATATCAGCAGACCAGACTGTTTTTGTGCAGTTTGACACACAATCTGTTATGTCAGCTAAAGGTACAGTGGCTTTATTTTTCACAGAGGAAACAAAACATTAATGTGTGGCATCTTCACTCAGAGGACATGAGAACAAAAAAGATGATTTTTCAAAAGGAAGTACTGTTCGGAAACTGACATTTGTTAAACTGGAAATGTAAAGGTTGGATCTTATGTTCTATCTTTATCTGTCTATCTATTCTGATCTGTAGATCATCTGTTTTGAAATTATGTCGTTATTTCATAATGTGAAATGCTTTCCTGGGTGTTCAGCTACTAGTCTGTTCTCAGGGTGGCTGTAGCTCAGGTGGCAGAGCAGGTCACTAACTAATCGGAAGGTTGGTGGTTTGATCCCCGTCTCCTCCAGCCCAGTCTGCATACCAAATATCCTTGGGCAAGATACTAACCCCAAGTTGTTCTCTAGTGCATCCATCGGCATATGAATGAATGTTAGACAGCAAGCACATCCATAGGAAGAGTATAAAAAAAAAGTGCAAATGGGTGAATGAGGCAAGTTGTGTAAACCGCTTTGAGTGCTCAGAGTAGAAAAGTGCTATATAAGAACCAGTCCATTTACATCATTTCCTCCGTCCTAAGCTGTCAACCTTAATGCTGACATCATTGCTCTAATCCAATCATCTTCTTATCGCTTCAAACAATCAGCTTCCATTCTGCTATATTATATTGAAATTAATTATTTTTCCCCACTTCACCGCCCCACTGGCTTTTAGAGATCCCTCACCTGCCAAAACCCACTGTACACAACTACAACAGTTAACAAGAGTTAATGTTATGATTGCAGGCTAGATTTAGATAAAATATCTACCTCTGCAATTTCCCTCTCATACAATTTACTGTTCAGTAACTAGTTGCAAAGTGTTAAAAACTGGTGATGCTAGATGAATGAAGCAGCTGTAAATACGTGCCAGGTTGAGGTAATTAATTAAATTATCAACAGAAAAGAAAATTCTGCGCTTTTTAGATATCACAGTCCCTTTTTTCATGAGCAGAACTTTGATCATCTGATGATATTGATATAAATGGTTTAATAACAGAAGCCTGAGAGGTAATAAAGTATGAAAGAGGAGAGACAATCATAACTTGCATAAGCAATGACTCTGTGATAGTAATCAGTGTCTGATTTGACTGAAGGTTTGTCCCTAAGAGTTCTGAGTGGTTGGATGGTAAAAGTAGCATAACTATTTTGAAGACTCCCATCAAATGTCTGGGCTGAACTATTGGTTTCCACGCTGTAAACTGAATCTCTGCTATAGAAGCTGGTGTGCTAGTGTGTGTGATTACTGGGAACAGATGGAGATCCACTTCTGATTCTCTATTACCTGAATCTAGACTTTAGTGCCTCCTCTTTTAATTAGCTTGACAGTCATGATGTACTTTTTTAGCTTTTATGAAAAACTACCCAGCAGCACCTGGTGTCTCATTCATTTCTCTTACCGCTGAGCTGAGCTGCTTAGAAATACCACAGTCTAATGTTTGCATCTGAACTGAGGCACACACTGGGTTAAGTGTCATACCCAATTTCTCCAGGATTCACCAAATCTTCACTCACTCTCACTTTCATTTTTCTAGATACTGAGCTGCTGTCACCCACCATACTTCCAATACCTAAGAGTCAGCATATCATACTCAGCACCTGGGGATAAAAAAACTCCATCTTCAAGCAGAGACTGAACTGAGACTTCTTATTCGATGTGTGCACGAAAAATGTTGGCAGTGTTGTCACCTAAGATAAGGTTTTCTCCATTCCTTGCATCTTTTGCCCTTCCCGTGTTGAAATCAGGCCAGAAATGTCACCTTTTTATGACTTATTGTTTTTGCTGAGCTGTTACAAACGTTCCTTTAATTGTACCTTTAATTCACTCTGGTGGTGGCCTGTTCTTGCTTGTACCTTGGCAGTGCCTGACGTTAGCCCTATTAGCACGGGACCGGTATTATGCAGGGATCTCACTTGATTAATGAATTGCTCGCCAACCTCTGTGTTTCGCGAAACACTGGTGATAGTATAATCCGGTGAAATACCTTAAGTGTGTACATTTATTAACACTACAGGATGGTATAAATTAATGAAGTGTAAAAGTAAGTGAGACTGTCAACCAGTCACGAGTTCAGGTATTCTCAGGAGGCCTTTGCCTTCGCAGCAGGGAACTGTGGCTGCAATTACAAGCACAGCTGATTTTATACCAGATTAAAACCTCCAACAATCTCAGCAGTTTTTATAAGTCACCACATGTTCCCAGGTAGTTTATAATTGGTCCTGTGTGATTAGAGCTTATGTTAAATAAGCCTACAGTAGCAGAAGTCTCCAAATATTCCCGCTGCCAACTCCTGGATTCAGTTGCTCGCTCTCTCGGTGTGGCCAAATATGATCTGAGCGGCAGCGCTGGCTCCAGCCTGCAATGTCAACATGCGCTTTACCAGGATAAGTGAGAGAATTTTCCACAGCGGGCAGCTAAAGTTAGTTATTTCTGACTCATCTATGCAATCGGACCAATTTTAATTCTGTTTATTTTTTCCTCACATTCCAATAAAATAAAAGGAAAAGGCTAAAAAGGGCGGCACGATAAAATCAGACGAGATCAAGAATGTTATCAGGGCAAATCCTCTAGTAATTACGTAGAATAATGAGTTCCAATGCACTTCAACAATCTAATAAAAGACATCAATGGCATTTCCATTTTCAGATTTTAACTGGTAATTATAGCAGACCGAATAGGCTAAAAGCTGGTAACAGATTTCTCAAGAGTCTCGGCTCTCCAGTTTATCCACAGAAATCTTGATGACTTGTTAAGATGAAAATGTCTCCCGACACAGAAGTAGAATTATCCAGTCTTGCTCTCTGTGTGTTCAGTGAAGTCAAAAAGGTCTGCCAGTGTGAAGCAGATTTCAGATGTTTTAACATAGACTCAGACTTTAGTGAAACACGTCACTGAGTCTACCCTCAGCAATGTCCGCACTGAAGATAATGAGGATGGCCATCTTGTCCTGCTTGTTACCCTCAGCTCTGAATGTGCAGACTCATACAGAGAGACAGTGACCGCTACTGAGGCCTGAGATACTGCCTGTGCTGTATTTCATGTACTCAGCTTTCAACCCAACCACACAAAAAAGGGCTTCATTCAGAAACATTTGTATGGCTGCTTTATGGAAAAAAAGCTTGCCTGTGGCTTACTTTAAAAAAGCATATTATTAATGGAACCTAAATAGAAGCTAGACCAAGACTTGGGTACACGTAATCTGTGTACAAGGTTAAAACTGGGTCACATTTGATGGAAAATGTTTGCCGACAAAGGTCACATAGTATCCACTACTATATTTTAGTATAATTACACATAACCTTGAATTTCTGGCAAAACAGCCCTTTATATCTCTTCTTAAACATTTAGCCTTTTCCATATTTAAGCGCATAACACAACGAGGAGCAGTTATGAAACTCAAAGCTCATTAATTCTAAGCTTTAATAACTCTAACCACATGATAAATAACAGAGGATACACATACACAAATAATTAACACCTTATTCCTTTGTTTAAAAGATCACCATAGTCACTTGTTTTAGATCATTAATGTGGCTTGGAGCTTTCCTGTTTTCCTTCACTATCATTATGTTTTTTTTTCCAGATTCATAAGGTGGCAGAGTTCAGCAAAAAAGTCTCTAAAATCATACCAAAGAGCCAAATCAGAACGTTTGTCTTGTAGTGACTGACTAGACTGCAAACAGAGTGAAATGTTCAGCAGCTAAAACCCCAAACGTTTCCGTTCATTTCCTTTCCAAACCAGACCTGAATGTTGGAGTTACATTTAGGTGCTCAGACTCTAAATGAATGCTAATGCTGTGCTGTGCCTGCTGAATGGGTAAATGAGCAGTAGTTGTCATAGCACCCTTATGAGGTGATATGTCAATACTGCAATCCCCCAAAAGCCCCTCACCCTCAACCATCCACACATGCTTAAACAAAAACACCACAAACAAATAAGTTCATATCAAGACTAGCAGGCTCTGAAATCAATGTGGTTTGTGTACTTATTTACATTTCAGCTTTTCCTGGATGCTTAACTCAATAAGTCTTCAATTCATCCCATCAACCAATCAGCCTTTGGCTGTCTCTTCAGTGTGCAGTCGATGGAACCAGCCTCCACTTTCATTCAGAATCCTTCTACTTTCCTCTCTCAGTCTTTGTTGGTGTATCTTTTTGTGGACACCCCTGCAAAAATTTCAGGTTTCTCTTGGATGTTTTTCCTACCAGGCACACCGTAGAAAACGATTCAATTTTAAATAACTTCATACGGCTGCTTTCTGTCAGCATCTCTTGAAAGCAATAATCTTGTCCAAATCTAGCGTCCAGTTGAAAGTTACAAATACCAAACCAATTCATAGAGTCCTGACTCTGCAACTATTCATGTCGTTATGCTTTCTTCTGCTGAGCCACTAGGCAGCACGTTCAGCTAGAAGGGGCATAAAAAACAACGCAGGCAGACAGACAGCAGCGTGTTGCCACAGCAGGACTCCATCTAGGAAAGGAACTGTTGAAAGCACATTGCCCCCATTCTGTTATAGGCAATGAGGGATACATGCTGTTGGCATTTGAATGGGAATTCAAACCTGGGCAGCATGGATCTCTCTCTCAATATCTCTCTCTTTCCCAAGGCATCCTTTGATGATAAATCATTTGCGTCTTTTTTAACCGTGATTTCTGTCATGAGCTTATATTGCTTGTGCTGCAAAACATCTGTGGCAGGTGAACCCGAGATGCAGATTGCACAACGACTTGTAAAATATCACAGTTGACTCGTGGATGGCCTTAACGCACCAAACTGGTGCAGCCCGGGCACTGTGCCGTAGCTGTCATACATGGCACGTTGGACAAATGATGCCATTTATTAAATGTCAGAAGATACAATGATTCAGAGGCATTTAAAGGGTACTTTATCAGGAGTTACTGATCTGGGGCGATTGTAATGTTCTTCTCTTTTCCCATTTTCTGCTTTGAGGTGACAATAAGACCATGTTAATGAATTCCTCCTATGTGCTGCTATAATGTGGTGTCATCTGTTCAGTAATATTGCCTCTTTGACAACGGGGCCATCAGGCCGTGGACAAATCTCCCTGACGTACCACAAGGAACTAATGATGTTCCACTTTCTAATCAGCTGTCATATCCCATTCTCTTGTTGAACACATGACTGGTTTTTATAATTTTTGCAGGTTCAAATGAGTATTTAAAGGTCGAATTGTATTTTGTGAAGGATAGAAATAGCAGAAATCACTGTTAAATGTCAAAGTCAAGCTATCAGACTTTCTAATCAGCCAATATGGATCTTGATAGCTCAACCCATTTTTCTGGCTTAATGAAATATTTTTGGTTAAACACAGTCTTCACTCTTCCCCCCTGATTCATCTGACCATACACTATACATGTATTAAAATCTTTATTAATAATAGATGTCAGTTGTGGTTATATTGCACTGCTCCTGCACTGTGAAGAGTAGCCAATCAGAAGAAGGCTGGGGCTGAAATGAGGGTGGAGGGTGGCTTGTTTCAGATCAAATGAACTGAGTGCATCAACAACCAGTTTAATCTATCTAAAGATTTTTTTGAACTATGATTAATGCAAACTTATAGTAGTATTAGCCTTTCGGTTTTTCACACCCCCACCGCCTGACTTAAGTATTTCTGGTCAAAATTGACCAGTCAGTTTTAACAGCTCTTAAATCAGCATAAACACATTTTTCACCACTAAATCCAGTTCAGTAGGCAGATCAATGGGTCATTCAATGGGTGGGGGGAGGGGGGGGGGAGGATTTGCATTCATTTCCTATGGATATTGACTGGCAACACCACAGATGTAACAAGGCTGATTAAAACACTCACAATTCAATGAAAGAGGTGCTCATCACTTTTATATGTTCAAGTCCGCAGTGTGGAGGATGTCATAAAGCCTTGAGGCAACCAGATGTAAAACACAATATTAATGATCTTGTAAATTGGGGTGATTTGACCCAATCACGACAGGAAGGGTAGTGGTAATAGTAGTTATAGTGGAGTCCAAGAAATGAAATATTCCAGCTACAGTAGGGCAAGACTTGGGACACACCCAGGTCACCACGTGTGTCACAGGGGTAACCGCGGGAGACGAACCATCCACACTCACATTCACACCTATGGGCAGGTTAGAATCAACAGTTAACCTAACCCCACTAACTGAATGCCTTGGGAGTGTATAAGAAAAGGCAGAGTACCCAAAGACAGAACCCGCACAGGCATGTGGAAAAAATGCAAAATCTATACTGAAAGGTCCCGGCTGAATGTAAAGGTGGACTCAGAACAGTGCTAACCACTGCGCCATAATATATTTTTAAATTTTTTACATTATGAAGTGGCACACAAAGCCATAACAAAATGGAATACAAGATTCTTCTGTCCAAGTGCTTACAACATACTGTACTGTACTTAACTTAATAGGGCTTTATGAGGCAATAGTCCAAGCATGCACTGTATTGCATTTTACATTGCATGCACAAAAAAAGTTCACTCATAAAACTTTTTAGTCCTCCAAGTTTTTATTGTTTACTAACAACATCTTGCATCTCAAATAAGACATTAAAATGCCACACATGGTTCCACCTCTTTAAAGCTGGTAAAGTCTGCAAGCTATATTTTTTATTTTATTTAAAGAAGTTTAAAAAAAAGTAAAAGAGAGAAAATACGATCTCATAAATGCAGATGGCAGCAAGACGGTAGAAAAGCATTGCTGTTAGCCTGTGGAAATCCCTAAGAACAAAAGCATGAGCATCCATCAGGCTGCCGTTGAATAGAGCTCCCTCTGGGGAGCCAGGGCAAACAGGCCTCTCTTCTCTCTGTCTCTGCTGCAGCACTTGATACATAATAAGGATCAGCCCTCCTAGCTATCCGACTGTGCACAAAGAGTAAACAATTACATCTCTTTTTCATGCTAGGGAAAGAGCTGGAAAGCTTCAGTTAGTATTCGGCTCCCACCTGGTATTTCCGTGTTGAGAGAGAGAGAGTGAGAATATTGGAACATCGCCTTGACCTTGCTGGCAGAGATCTCGAGAGATCTTTCATGTTACACGACAGGGGGAGTAACTATATCCACTGCACAAAGTCGTAGGCTAATTGTAGATTTGAATCTTGAGCCTGACCAAATGACACTTGGAGGAAGGAATACAAATTAAGTGCAGAGTGAGTGCTGCAAAAGGAGCTGGTGCAGGACGTGTTTGAAGAGCATCTGCTGTTCAGAATTTAGTTTGTTTATACAATGAATAAGTCCTGAACGTTAAGGGGACAGTACACCCCCAAAATTAGCATATTTTTTCCCTTTGGCCTTTGGCACTATTTATTCATCTAGACTTTTTTGGTCTAAATTGCCCCATTCTGGCTGCTCAAATGTCTGCCTTCTGTTGACTATATTGGAATTAAAGATCATTTGGCAATAAATAAATACATAAAAAAATAAATGGAATAACACAGTAGCAGTGACTCTTTCTAGAAATCATACCCAGGTTACTCAAAGAAATCCATATACCTTGCTGTGAGCAGTTTCATGTAGCAATATTTTCTTTTTGTTGCCTACATCTTCCAACCAAAGGGGACTCAATTAATGTTTCCGTTGTGTTGTAATTGGTAGATGCTGTCTTGCTTCTGCACAGTGTTACCACTGGCAAATGCAAAGGTTCCTATGGGAAATTGCTATAAATAAGGTGAAATATACACACTGTAGAGTTTGTTTTCACATGACCCGATGCATGACCTGTAAAAAATCCCCCCCTTTTTTCGTTACTTTGCCCACCCCCTTTTGGCGGCGTTATTGGGAAAAAAAAAATCGATATCATGTTATCAATCTCTCACATTGTTGTGGAGGAAATTTGGTCCACTCTTCTTTGCAACATTGCTTCGGTTCATTGTGATTTGCATGCATTCAGACACTCCCCACAAAGTTCTGCCACAACATTTCAATCAGGTTCAAGTCTAGACTTTGACTGGGCCATTGCAACAACTTGATTCTTTTGTTTTTCAGTCATTCTCTTGCAGATTTGCTGGTGCACTTGTGATTATTGGCCCTGTTGCATGACCCAGTTTGTGCTTTAGCAATTCTCACGGGCTGCCCCACAGGCACAGCTGGTGTGGAGCACCCAGAATTTTGTTGTACATGTACAGTGACAATAAAGGGCATGACTTTTCTTTTTATTGCACAAAAGAACAGGAGTGAGATGGTGCAAACTGCATCCAGAACAGAAATAACTGCATTATACTTCTAACAAAATTCTGACTGTTTGCAAGCACATGCAACAACAACACACTAACTCTAAGCTAGCCAAGAACCCAGAGTGATCTTAAAGCTGAGTCAATGCAGACCCCAGCTCAGCAGCTGGACCCTAAACTTCAACAGGTAACAAAAGCATTCATTTGCAATCAGGCTGCAGCCTATGCTTCTACCTGTTCACGTTTCTACAGCAGCATCACCATGGCATTCACTTTGAAGTCTCTTTGTGCTGATTTTCATTTTTCCTCTGTGCTGTCAACTTTCTGTTCATACATAAATGCTAAGAAAAAGATTATGTGTTTCCTAATATGGATTTGTGTTGGTGTGTGGGGCTGTAGCCTATAGGTTTATATTGTTAAATACTAATTATGAGACAATGCAGGTCATTTTATGTAGAAATGCAAAAGTGATGTGTTCTCCGTAATATGTGTAATACAGATTCTTTGAGAAATCCTAACACCAATCACAACAAACAGAGGACATACCTGCAACATGCAGAAACA
The DNA here is from genome assembly GCF_000239375.1 of Pundamilia nyererei. Taxonomy (NCBI): domain Eukaryota; kingdom Metazoa; phylum Chordata; class Actinopteri; order Cichliformes; family Cichlidae; genus Pundamilia; species Pundamilia nyererei. Next base: position 2,017,289 of record NW_005187438.1, on the reverse strand, counting down.
TTTGACCACACAGGATCCAATTCATTTGCATGAACGTAATTTCTTTGGTATGCAGCTTGCAGATGGTGGAGAATCAAAGCGGAGCCAATGAAAACCCGATGAGAATCGATATGAAAATTGATTATGGAATTGCTAAATTCTTATTAATTCCCATCCCTACTCACATTTCACTCAAGAAAACCTGTATATAGTGGAGTTTATGGTCAGCTCAATGACTGCAATGTCCCACATCCACATTATTGCCCTATGCAAAAATATTACTTTACACTCAAAATTACTGTTAAATTTAAAAAACAAGCATTTTGATCTATTTTTGTTCTCCCAACCCTGCTCATGCAAGTAAATCAGAGTAGTAGTACAATCACCATACAGTTTGGATACAATCTGCAAAATTGCCCCAACCCAATGTTTCTCTGTAAGGAAACATGTGAACTTCCAGGTAAGTAAGTGTGGGAAGACAGAAGCCTGTACCTCTAAGGCAAGAAATGTGTAGAAATTCTGACTCCTTATAGAAAATGAAATAAATCCTCTGTGAGGTCCAAGGAGGAAGCCAGAAGAGGAAAATGTTTAAATTAACAGTTTAAAATAGATTGGGGCCACAGCTGCAGTGATGCAGACATTGCATCAGTCCATCTTGCGGAAAAGTGTAAAAGTAAAGCGGTCGATTTACTGGTCGATCTACGTCTCCATCCTCACCTACAGTTACGAGATCTGGGTAGTGACAGAAAGAATGAAATTGTGCAAGCAGCAGAAATGAGCTTTTTGGCTAATGGTCATTATGAAAACTGTAAATAACCACCAAAATGCAACAATAATAATTGTAATTCTAATAGTTCTTAGCTGCTACCTTCCAAAGAAGTCAGATTTCAGTCTCTTTTGAGTTGTATTGAATTTTAACAATAAACATGGTAACTGAGGCCTCTAAAATCTGATATGTAGCTCTTGGGTTTCTTGCTTTTTCTCTCAGGGTTGTATGGTTAGCATGTTAACATGCTAACTTCCAAACTGGCAAAACTTCTGCTTTTATAGAGGTGCTCCCACCTGCAAACTTTTCTTTTCTCGACACAATAATAACTGAGTGAGTGGGAACTGAAATAACCGTGCAAGTTTGATGTTAAGGAGCCTCCGTTGGGTTTTATGAGTGAAGGTGGGAATGATATCAACAGCTGAACAGGTTTAGCTATAAGCCCTACTTCTTAACTCATCCCTCTGCAGGGTGCTTCACTGTTCAGAGAGACCATCTCATGACCAAAGGTAGCAGGTTCAAGCTCTATGGGAGAAGGCCTATATGCAGTCATTTAGCAATAGTGTGCTTGAGTAATACACAGAACCCCTACCTACTCCATCTAATTGTAATTCACCCATCGGGGAAGAGCTGAATCTAAGAGCTTAAAAGGAAAAAGAATCCCCCATGGATACCTTTACACCAGTAGAGTAAGCCTAGTGAAAGTTCAATCAGGAAGATGACTTCATTGACAAATTATTCATGTTTTAATTTGGAAGAAGAAGACACTACTCCCTTAGCTTGCATCATCCAATCAGCTCAGGATTCTAGACTCACAAATCAATGCGGTTTTTATTACTTTGTACAGATCTACACCATCACACTATTGTCAAGGTGAGGGAAAACCATGATTTCCTACATGATCTGTATTGTATCTGTATCTGTATTATAGAGGACATAAAACAGAATCTGCCATTAGCAGTCATTGGAACTTAATGATCTGAAATGTTATATTTGTACAGAAAATGCCTGTTATTTTATGTAAGTTACATTTGACATTTCATATAGGTAAAATACAATATCCTCTTTGCTTCCTCATGAGAAAAAACATTGGTGTACAGTTGCCTCCAAGATTTGGCTGCAAGATAGGCAGAGAATTGTTGTCAAGCGTCTCTTTTCTGATGCCTTTCTTCGATGGCCTTCGAGTTCAGCTGAGAAGATAAAAGAACAGCATATGTGCATTCTCACAAAAGGTTGACAGTCAACATTGTCTTCCGGCTTCAGCAGGACTCCCATGGGTTTCCTATTATCTTCCCTGAGATGATGATTTCAAACTCAGTCAGTCCACCAGCTCAAACTAGGCTGCTATAAGGAAGAAAAATAACACAGTGTAAGAGGAGATAGAGCAGCTGAAACGTGATGCCTTTAAGAATTTTTCCTTCATTGTGAATTGAACGCAGTGACCATTTTGACCTTGCCAGATATCAGTTGTTTAAAATGTTCTTTCTATGACTCCTGACTACAGAGGGAATTTGGTGTTCTATAGAAATGTTATCTTAGATGTGTAATGCTGAAAGACAGAGAGAATTGTGTGCTATTCTTGCTCTTTATATACAAGGAAAGAGATGACTGTTTTCTGGCTTTGAAAGTCATCTTGTGCACTCAAATCAGCAAGGTTGGTTTAGCTCTGTCAAAATAACAAGGCCTCAGGCCCCAGGCTGCATGTTTCCATGTTAAAAAAAGAAGAAAAAAAATGTGTTGTAGGTGTTTCTACTCAGACCTTGACATCAGAGTGTTGTTACTGCACACAGACCATGCTGAGAGACAGGGTGTATTTGTCTGTATGCAGCCACTGCAACAAGCTAACCTGCCATCAGGAAAATGATCTTATAGGTATTATCTGAGATCAAGTCAAATGTCTGGGTTCATCCCAGTGGAATGAAAACCTGAACAACCTGGCACTGGGTCATTTTTCATTCAAGTGCAGATTGCTGTGAATGCAAACAGGTAGTCAAGCTAATGCAGTGTCATACAGGGTGGCATTAACTAAAATTAATGTGGATAATTAGAGAATAATTGAATCTGAGGAATGTGAGGTGACCTTTACTGTTGGAAGATGCTTTATTGCCTGCCCCAGTGAGGCATGTTCTTTTGAAACAAACAGTGTGATATAATTTACAGGTTATGGACCATCCTAATTTACTTGGACCATCCTAATGTCACGAGTGTACTTGGTTACATCCAGGTAATTACTGTGAGTCTACCCTCACATAAATGTGTGAATAATGACATTAGCCTCCAAGCTGCAGGCTTTTACATTTTTCTTACTTTTTGTTAATGTTTGGTGTGGTTGAAAAAGAACTTTAGTCCACTGTTTTCACTCATTCTTTTTCCTACCAGCTTTCTTTTAACTATAATCAGTACAAAGGTTTAAAACGAACCTATGTTTTTGGTTTAAAGAACTCTGGGAAGTTTGTTTAATAAATTGTAAATGTATGTGCTTGTTAAACAGCCCTAAAACAATGTAAAGCATATGAAGAGTTACTGTTTACTGCTTCCAAGATCCTTGACTACCTTTGCTTTCCTCTTACTATTTCCTGATGTTCCCGCCTTTTATGTCATTTGCTGATGTCTGAGTCCTGCAGCTAAGGGATAACCTTCTAGGTCCTCCATGAGCTGGTTGGTTGAAGCTGCAATTCAGAGTGCTCTGTCTTTTCTCTATGATATGTTTATTTAGGTTTTATGTGTTCTTTTTAATTCATTACTCTTGATTGATGCATTCTTTGTTTCATTGTTTTGTGCTAAAAAAAAACCTTGTAGGGGAACATTGCGTTTTTAGTTTGATCCTGGAATTATTAGAGAGTTGAGTCGTGCTTTCCTTTTGTCAAAGTTAGTTAGCTGATGACATTTTGTTTTAGGTCATGACTGTTTTGCTTGCTACATTGGTCTTGGTTCTCTTTGACATTAATTGATTTTTAGCTGATTGTTTTTCAACTGAGTTTTATGCTACTCCCCTTATGCCCAGATCAATTTAGGGATGTAACAGTGCTAAAGAAGTTATTTGAGTTCCCATATCACTTGCAGCCATTCTGCTTTTCTCATTTTCCCTATTAGTATCCTCTAAGGACATGTCCTTCCTGACTTCTGACATTGAAATTTATTTTCTTACTATAACCATCTAACCAACTAAGGATGGCCTCGGTCACGCTGGTCAAGAGAATAATTGGCAACCCTCGGCAACCACTGGGAAAAGTGCCATCAATTTCAAATAGATGCTGGAGGTTTTTGACAGTATTTGATTGGTAAAGCCTGATTCTAATAGTTCTTGAGACCAATTACTGACTCCCTGGTAACCACTGGTTACTAGACGAAAGTCTATATTCTGCTACTGGTTGGGAAAGGGTAGCTGGAAGTTGTGGGCAGTAGCCAGCGTGAAAACTAATTGCAAAGAGAAATACTGCAGTTACATAAATAAAACTTTGGTCATTTAGAGGTTGCTGCAGTCGCCAATAGTTTGCATGGAAGATGCCAGTTTGTCCGAAAACACAAACTACTTGCTGAGGAGTAGAAATACTCCAAAAAGGGTGCCAGAAATGGAAAACTAAGGCTATTTGACAAAGTAAAATTGACTCTTTTGAAGCATGTGGGATTGTAGGTCCAACACTGAAGGCAAACATTCTCCATTTCCAGTTTGTGTCCAAGTTTTTGAAGTTTCACTACAGAGAGTAAATGGTGGGTGTTTGGAAGTTATCATTTTCCATGTAAACTTTGCCATCTGCTACCAGATTTCACCTGGTAACAGCCAGCTATCATCTGCCAACCAATTGGCAAATACCTATTATCCCCTAGTGGTCAAATGTTGCCTCATCATGTTTATGGCACACCAGTCTGTAGGTCTGTGTGACTAAGGCCTAAGACCAGTGATAACTAGCCAGTAAACAGTGATCACAACACTAACCTTAACCAAGTAGTTTGTTTCCTTAACTTGAGCAAGTCTGAAATATCATGTCAAAGGTGAGAAAGGGCTTGACTATAAACAGTAGTGCCAAGAAGAATCATTACTGTTAAGCATATTCATGGTATCATAATTTGTCTTCTCTCTACAGCTATGGCAAATGCTATTTTCTGATTATGGGAATATCCTCCACATGTACATCACCAGAAGAAAGACAGCGCCCACATTCAACACTTCAATAAGTTAACACAACACTTAGAAGCCAGTTTTGCCTGAAGATAAGCAGCATCTACATGAATGTGGGATTTAAAAAATATTGTGTGTAGTCTATAGACAGGCTAATCAGTCAGTTGCCACTAAATATCATTAATCTGCAAACAGCATGAGGAACTGTGAGAGTCACGGGTAATAGACAAGTCTGACGTGTTGGTGTGTCTGCCTGCAGGTTAGAATATGATCAAAATTTAATTGTAGCCAAAGCTATGCTTCACAGCAGGCATTTCTGTGGGGTTCCTATTGCAAAACTGTTTGACATAATTGTGTTTACGTTATTATAATAAAGGCATTAGAGAGAGAAGTACTGTCTGTGTGTGTGTGTGCTTGTGTGTGTTTGTGTTTGTGTGTGTGTGTGTCTGTGTGCGTGTGTGTGTGTGCAGAGAGCTGGTCAGGGGTGCGTGCCTGATCCATAATAATGGGAAACAAATGAATCGGATTAAAATAAATACAGTTATTTCAAAATAAGTGCAGAGTTTCTGAATTAGGTTTTAAATGCAATCATACATACTTGAAGGCAGTGCAATGCAGTGCAGTGGACAATGGAAGAGCAGTATTTTCATGACCAGTGAGCATTCAGACCTTAATAACACTCTTGAAACAAAATAAAAAAAGTTTATTGCATAATAATGAAGAGGTTGCAGGTAAGTGAGGCGGTAGTTGCAGCACAAGATTGTAAACCATGCGGGGTTTTTCGTGGAAGTGTGGCTGAGAGGATAGAAGCAGACAGAGCAGAGTGCAAACAGAGACAGCTGGTTAGGATGATGAGGAGAGCCCGGTCGAGTCAGAAAAGCAGACAGGCGGTATGAGAGCGAACCACACAAGTAGGCTAAATGATCCAGCAATGAGTAACTGAGAAGAGGGGGTTTAAATACAGCATACTGATGGGGTGATGAGGAGTAGGGGACTTGGCAGCGGCAGTCAGGAGCAGGTGAACTGGCTGATGCAATAGAGAAGAGAAGCAGTTTGCTACGCCTGAAGACACACGAAAACAAACAGGAAGCGAGTGAGACAAACACAGGAAACAGAGGAGGCAGGGAGTTGGGAAGGATGGAGAAAGAGGGGAGGAAAACTTGAGGCATCGCCTGACCCATGACATAGCGAGTGCATAAGAATATTTATTGAGGTTAACAACAGAGAAGGACTTTAGACCCTGTGTGAAATGATGAGACCCCAGGTGAGTTCTTTGGAAGAGGACCTGAGGGGTATACTATGAAACGAGATTAATGGGTTAGTGAGGTCTGTTGAGCCCAAAGATAGATTTTATGGGGGTTTTTTTGTTTTTTTTCCAATGTCACAAAGGTGGCTCCCTTTTCTCCTAGCTAGTTCCCCGTGGTCAGTCGCTGAACACATAATCTGCTGCAGGGCACAGTATGTTCAGAAATCCAGTTAAAAATTCACCTATGAGGACGCCGTTTCAACTGATTCTTATCCTCGTAGTCTATTAGTCTACGAGTAATGCAGACTCTTAGGTGAGGACTCACAGTTAATGTTAAGGAGCATAGAGTGTAGCACAAAAACAGCACTGCATTAATGCAGGAATTTACTTGCATACATTTCTTTTTATGTTTGGTCCTGGTTTACTGCCAAGTCTATTTCACACTGCTGGTGTTGCAGCTAATAAAAAATGATTAGTCTGGTAGTATTTGTTAAAACAAAAGAACTGGCAACCTAAGATTAAAAGAAAGAAAGGAAAAAATCAATATAAAGTGCAATGGGTGCTGAGCCCCCCAGAATCAAGTAATATAAAATAAAATCTTCAATATTCTCAACACAGTTCTCGTAACTCTTAAAGTTTAAAACTTTTAATCTTGCATAGATGCAGAAAGACACATTTTAGCCTTTCCTCAGCAGTTTAGTCGATATTTATCACACACGATTAAATAGAAACTGATTTAATTAAAGTACTTCTATGTATTATCCATCATTGCACTAAGTAATATTTAAGTGCACTTCTTGAATGTTGTATACATTATAAATATGTAATTCTTAGCATTTAAAAAGCAAGAGTTTGAATGCACGGCTTACATGTTAGAAATAAACAGCAATGAGTTAATGAGCGATAACATAAAGATATTAGAGTGCTGATTTCCCATAAATGCATTTTTCTGCAGGATCCTCTTCTGTCTTATAAAAGAAACATTGCTGCTGCATTATTTTATATTCTTCATTGTTCTCCCGCTATAACTTTTCTTGACGGGTGATCTGCACATATTGTAGGGAAGAAGAATCAAATGACTCCCACTTTTAGTTTTACACACAGCCAGAGGGGGGGAAAGTCTTTAGTTAACAAGGCTGATAACCACTAAGCAATACCAATATCTGGGGTTTTAGGTTTTTGTTGAGCCAGCTAATGCAAAGAAAAGGCTGGCTATGTCAAACTTGCTTTGTAGTACACTCCTCAGTAAATGTCAGATGAGAAAATCAGGATTATTCAGCAGGAAAATAAGGTTGTGTAGCAGTGAATGGGGCTGCTATGTCTGAATGCTATTCCTGTTCTGTCAGTCCAAACTAGAATTTGAGAGATTTTCAAACAAACACTGAAAACTCCAAATTCATGGCTGTCAAAATACAACTATATTAGAAATTTATTTTGGTGCTTAAGGACTCATTGTAAGAAGATGGGCCTTGTATCAAGCTGTCATGCTATAACTTGTTTTGACAATCCACCTATCCTGCATGGTGAAATGGCCCTTTAAGTGTTTTGAGGCTCTCCGCAGTGAATTATCAGAAAACAGATAAAACATTTATAGTACCCCTGATACATGTTAATGCAGTTTTGCCGCCGAAGGTTAAAACTGGTTACTGAGAAAACCAAGCTGAACAAAAATGTGATTTTAAAAACTAAGTGATTAAATTGTTTTCTCTGGAGGGATAGAAATCAAGACTTTAGAAACACAGACGCAGGTGCTTCATTCAGTGGGGTTGATTGGGTTTATCAGTCCAAAAGTTTTTGAAAATCTTTCAAAAACCATTTCTGGGTGTAATGCAAACCAATTTCAAAATCACAAATTTCATTACTCCTGTAGAAAAAGAGGTTGCTTCAGATTTAGTTGTCTGTTATTATGACTGTCAGGTTTATACAAAACTGAAATTTAATATTATCTATAGCTTTTTAATTATGATGGGACATATTTTTTAGCTTTACAGTTTTTAGAAACAACTCGATCACAATAACTGGCAAGAAAATGAATAAGCAATGAGAGAAGTTGACACCACAAGAAGCAAATGGGGTTTTTCTTTCCTGCAGTTACAGGACAGATGCAAAAACACAGTGATTATACCGAAATAGGCAAATATGTACTTAGCAGGCTAAACCTAAGTGATTGCTTGAGCGTAATTAAATGCATCAAGGGTGGTTGCTGCTGACCCATTCTTTTTCATGTTTTTTCATGTTTCATATTTACTTCGAAGACTGAGCCCACCACTGCCTAAACACAGGACACAGACATTACCAGCACCAGTAAGAAAGTGGTCAGAAGTCCCTGAAATTCTCTGACTGCAGCACTTTCCCATCCAGCAAGCGCTCACGTCTCCAAGAGGAAATCTCATAGTATGCGTTCCTTCTGCAAAATGGAGCAGGGTCATAGATTTGCTCCAAGGCCATGATAGAGGATTCTACAATGTATATTTAATGTGAAAGAGACAGACCACCAATGCCGCCTGTACTGTTCTTTACAGTGTTGCGCGTGAATTATTTAATGTTACAGCGTTACCGTTCTAATCTGTTAAATTGACGGACAGCCTTCAGATTTTTCCATCATTGTCAGTGATGGAAAATATCTTTTTAATACACTCAGACTACATCAAAAATGAAAAATAAGTATATCTCCATTTCTTACAGCAATGATTGTGAATAAAACTATAACCTTAAAATAAAAAATAAAATAAAATAAAGGCGGTCACAAAAGGAAATGGGTCCCACATTAAGAGTAAATTTTATTTAATGGGATTTTTAATTTAGAGAAGAGAATCTCACACCACAGTATTTGTAGGACAAAACAGGACAAATAAAACTCTACAAATCTTGTTGATGGCCTGAGATGTGTGAGCCAGTGGGAAATATACCAGCAAAGCAAAACAATTTCAGGGAGATCACCTATCTCCAGCCAATTCCCTCACTAAATCTATTCAAGATGAATATGGTAGGATGTGTTTGCCCAGTTGGAAAGGTTGTGTAAACATAGTTTGTCCAAAAAAACATGCAAAAATATGAATTTCCTTGGTTATCTCACCAAACAAATTGGAGTCTCAGCCTTCCATTGATTGTCCATGCTATATCAACCAAACTAACAAATGTTGTTTTTAAAATTTTCTCCTCTGTTAAGTTGTTTTGACCAGTCTTTTTGACCTTTCTGCTCTTATCGTCGCAGCTTTCACTGCACTCTATTTACTCTACATAAAAAGTAATAAAAATAAAGTAATGAAAGATGATCGAAAACTTTCTATGCACCCATTTGGAGGCCCTTTACAATATATCATTTCTTAGATTAATGCACTACCATCTCTGCTGTATTAAAATGCTGCCCTGTTCTTATCATCATAATTACTCTGCCATGGATAATATATGTGTCCTTTGCCCTTTTACTTTAGAGGAAGATAATATCATGCTTGATGCTCTGACTTTATTGGATCATGAATTTTGAGCTCTAATTGTGCATGCTATTTTTAATTAGCAAGTTATTATAAGGGGTTGCATTGCAGATGTGCGTGGCACTCCTAGTGCGGCACTTTTAGCCCAGAGTTAATGTATTTAGCAGAGACACTGACACCTAGAACACCTATTCTGGTGAATTGGCAAAGATGACACACCCAGTACACAACCACTCGGGCATGTCTGCTAATGCACTGCATGGTAGTGATAAGGCTTTTTGTTGAGCTGCTGAGAGACCATTGGACTGTTCTGGCTCACTAACCCGCTAACTCACATGAACAACTTGAGGGAAGACACTGTGAAGTCTGCTATGATCTCATATCAGACAACTTTCAAATCTGGATATGTTTTCTTTTCTTTTGTTTAATTGCTTGCTTTCATTGCTGTTTGTCCCTGAAACATATTTTTTTTCACAGACAGCTCATTCTCAAAAACATTTAATGAAGTGAGCATAAAAGATCAGAAAGTGCTTGTGTGTGGGCACCATTTCAATATAATGAGCTTATACCAGGGAAGAATTTTGTAAGAGTTGTATGAATTATAGACAAGGTTACATTTAGGCAACAAAAAGTCTTCAGATAAACAAACATCTTGGTGCTAATTGCAAAATCTGACATGCACAGCTTGTGCCTTTCTCTTATATCCCTTAAACCCACAACCCATAAAATCCATTCTTTGTCACAGATATCTTCATTCTACCCATTAAAAATCAGAAGACAATTTAATTGGAGCAAAAATTGCAAACTTCTCCCTACGTATACAACAAATAGATTATTTTTAATACCTTATTTAGCCTTTCAAAAGGCATTTCTTCCTCTATCATTGTTGAGAAGAGTGTAGCCAGGAGTGAAATACTAAATATATAGTATTAAACCACATTTAATCGGTTCATTTTGCATATTGTAACCAAAAGACCTGAGTCGTATATCACCTGTGACAGGGAAGCAAAAATTATGGCCATACTTCTTTCCCCTAATTTTACAGTCACGATAAGGAAAACAATGGAGACCACTGCTTAATCAAAACTCTGTGCAATAAGCTTCTGAACTTGTTGTCTTTTAAATGGTTGCTTTGAAGACAGAGATCCGTTCTGTGGCCCCTCACAGAAAGTTGCTGCCCCAAAGCAACTTTGGGTTATCAGTCAGCACTAAAAGTGCAATGAGAGAGTTTGGAACTAAGTGTGTTCATGCTGACAGTTATAAGCAATCTTTTTGTGATAACTGCAAATCTGTTGCCATCTGCATGCGCAGAAAATCACATTAATGACTCATAGATTTATAAAAGACATTTCTCCACAAACCGTATGACAGTTATTTAACTGGAACATATCACTGGGGCGTAGCGACCTTGTTTTTATATAGAAATATAACCAGAATACAAGCAGTTGGCAACCAGCTGAGTTTAATCCCTAAATGCAAAAACACATATTATTTTTCTAATTCTTTGCAAAACGTAGCCAATCTCTGTGATTGGAGGCAGCCTGAGTTGGATAGAGATTGCTCATCAGGCAGCCTGTGCAATAGCCCTAAGAGAAAGTGATTGCCCAGAAGTAGAAGGGGTCGTACGTGAAACCTGTGGCTCACCAGTTGGTCAGAGCAACTAGTAGCATCATTTTTCCCAGTTGCAGGGAGGTTAGGGCCTGTTTTACTTTAGTGTAACTGAGCCATAATTGTGACATACTGTCAGTGTTGTTACATTAACATTATAGCTCTGTAACGTGGTGCAAACTCTGGTCTTGTGTATGAAAGCTGACAACCTCCATATGCTTAGTTTGTACACTACATACTGTATAATGCACGTAAATAACCCTGCAATGTACACCCTGTTCTCATTCTCAGGCTGTCAAATGCTGCCATCAAAGCCGGTGGCATCTCAGAGATAAGCTTGATGTCCTTTGGCATCAGTACTGTGACTGACCACTGATATGATGATAGTGAGATAGTTCTCACTCTCAATTAGCCAGATATGATGCTTCTTCACAGCTCTTTAGTATCAGGCACTAACCAAGTGTCATTTTCCAATGTGCAGGCTTAATGTTGTGACCTGTGACATTTTATCCTAGAATATCATCTTTTCCAAAACATATTTGAGTAGTTTTGGTGACAGAAGCTCACAAATGAAGCAAAAAAGAGAACAACACAGAGCAAAAAAGAAACAAGGACAAAGTAAACTTGTTAAATACTCGACTATCAGCCCGCCTGCCTCCAAAACTCCAACTTTGTTGCTCTTTAAATCAGGTCTGTTATATTCCTGTGACAGGTGACTCAGTACACCAAGGCCAAAGGACCCCTTATCCTTACCTCTGTGAAAGCAGTTTTTCATTTCGCCTGTCTGAATGGCAGGATTTGACACCCTTGGATCAGAGTATATATAAATATATACGATATGTTCAAAGACAGCCTCTCAGACATATTCAACTTTCAAAGTATGTGCCTAGCAGTTAGTACTGTCTGGTTTCAGCGTAGTTAGAGAAAATTATCAGTCCATATTGCTATATAAATATTCCATCTCTCTATCTGAACAATAATCTAACCCAAACAAGCTGCACAGTACTCCATACAGCATGGTTGGTAAATGAAGCGCTAAGACATGACTCTCAGCTGCTCAGTAATCATCATTTACCAGTGATGCAGCTACTGATGAGTTGCAATGTAATTCTTGTACTTGCCTACAGTGGTATGCATAAATGGGGCTACCGGTACATTAGGACACACTAGAAATAAAGCAGAAATGAAAGGATTGTTATTTATATGCTGCATGTTGACATTTCGTTTTCCTGTTGAACAGAGATATTCCTGCTGCAGTTCTATTAACACTTAGTGCAGCATGGTGTGCAGCACAGTCACCTGAATCATGATGTGACACCACAGCAATACCAGCCTAAATTCTGCAGTGCTGTTTGTCAGCTGAAAGCATATGTAAAGAGGCCCGCCACATTGGATTCTTGGAGCCTTTCTTCCATGAAAATCAAGAGGTTATGTTTAAAGATTAGCATAAAATATTAGTGCATTTTTCACCCTTCTAAAAATAAAAAAGAGGTCATTTTTAAGAGGTTTAGAAGTGAGACAGTTGTTTTTATGGTTACTTTTAAAAAAAATATGGTTATAAACAATGTTAACTAAGATAGTACTTGTTGTAGTACAGACATCTGAAGTAAGTATAGGAGTAGAGAATCATTTTTCTTTTTTTAAAAAAGAAAATAGAACATTTTGATTTAAGTGCTATCACGTATGTCTGTCTTTGGGTCACATGTTTAGCTTTCTAATCACAAGGTGACACCTTTGCTCCAGGCTTTCCATCCTCAATTATCACACTGGAAATTGAATTAGCTCTTCCTTCACACACAATGTAACACCATTAACAAACATGTGTGATTTCTCAAAGATAGAGCCACAGCCTTTTTCCTTCATTAATTAAATTAACTGTCTATATTTTGCATAAAAAGTTTTGTTCTTCTATACATATATTCAAGAGGAATAGATATGAGCCATATCACGGTATTATGATTAAGCTTAATTATTATTTTATTAACAATCGTTAAAATCTGATTTTCACTACACACACCCACATTGTGAACTGACACTAAGATGCTGTACTGTCTAACTGATGCATCATAGTGAATTGTAGCATATATACCACCTAACACTGGATGCTCCAACAGTCACTACTGTTGGTAAAGATGAGTCAACCAATATGGAGGAAGCTGTGCTCAAAAAAGATGTGGATATATATCCATTCAGCCCACTGTTGAGCTGGTGTCTATTGCACCAACAAGTTCTTATAATATAAGGTTAGGTTGTTCCTTAAAGCAAATTTTCCATTTGAGTGAATTGAATCTAAATATAACCTAATTACCCATTAAAACAGTAAGAAACATTTCATGTCAACAGTTCTAGCATCCACTGCAGTCACTAGCAGTTGATGTATTAATTGTACAAGGTAACACAAGTCCAACATTCATATTCTAAAAGGTTTAAGTGACCAGAGCGTTTGTTGTGAAAGACAGGGTGGAGTATTGCATGCCTAACACAGCCACGGACACTGCTCTCTCACATCCATATGGCCAGTTTAGTCTCATAAATGTATTTATGTAAATGCAGGTCTTTGGACTGTAGGAGGAAGCCAAAGCATCAAGAGGAAACCCCAAATGTGCTAACTGCTGCACCAGCATGCCACTTGTAATACAAATCCATCACAGCAAACTATATTATTGTTCTGAGCTACTGTATGTGACCCTGTTTACTTCAGCTCAATGTACCTTTTCATTGCCCTTTAAAGCCTGTCAAATGTGCAGCGATCCCTTTGATGGACAAATTAATCTTGACAACTTCCACATCAAAATGTCTTGATTTGGCTGGCTAGCTGGCTCTATGAAGGAGAGAGTAGTTGATGGTTTATATGAAACTCTAATGCTTGTTAGTTCTTGTGAAGGAATTAAACAAAAACCAAGAAAACATAGGCCAGTAATAATTCAGACATGCTTAATTGGTTGATTATGATGGCATACACCCAGATTTGCCTTAATAACATATAGCACTCAAGTGTCTTATAATGAAAGTATTTAGCAAATGGCTGCTTGAAAATCAGCGTAAACATTTTGCTGTTTTCATCCGTGAAATATTCTAATCAACTTGACTTCGCCATATAAATTGTTTGAATTGAACACCTGTTTCTCCTTGAATTAGCATCTGTGCATCTGTTTGACATTGGGCTGCACTTTCAACACTGCAGGGCTGAAATCATCCAAATTGTATATTAGGCAGGGTTTTAACAAGGCTGCACTCAAAGCAAAGAGCATTTTGAAATTAAACATGATGAACGTCAGAGCAATTTCTCTCTTTTACTCAACATCTAAAAACAACAAGTCCATGTATTATTAATCTAGTTGTGTGCCTGTTCTGGGCAATATCCCCAGCCATTGTATGCCTCTGTACAGTCAAACCTAATTCTAAAGCCAGTTCTCATTAAACTCACTTGTTTCTTTTGCACATAGAGGTGTGGACAAAGTGTTTAAGCGCAAAGTGGATCAAAGATTATCATACAGTAATTCTTGACAACAGTATAAAAACTAAACAGTGGTTGAACTTGGTCTTTTTAAAGTTTTTCCCATGTTTCTACTGCAAGTATAAGCCATGATACACTCTCACTGGTCACTTCATTAGGTACACCTTGCAAGTGTGTTAACTTGACACAATAAGCTTACATGACAATTGCTAAGAAAGCACACTGTTTTACAATTATGAAACATAGATCAGCACAGACAGATTTCTTAATTAGCACTGACATGAAAAGGCACTAAAACAGTGAATCTTTAAGCTGGTCTTCTTTCATTAAAAAGAAGGTAAAATGAAACAACCCTTGCCCCCAGCAAACTCTGCACTGTGATATTATGGTAGAAAATTATCTTTTCTCTTCTTTGGTGCTCCATCATTATTTATTATATTTGAGGTCTAGCTGCAAACTTGGCTAATTATGTTCTAAACCTCCTACGTCTTTCCAAGACCTCAGTGACCGCCAGAGAAGAAAAATGAAAACATACAAAAAGCCAATATAATGAACCTTTTTTTTTTTCATTTCAAGTGGAACACAAAATATTTGTCTTTATTTAAGATTAAATGACCTGAAGTGACCCAAATTTAAAGTGATACTCATAATACTTTTAAGACTCTTAAAAAACGGATGAACCTTTGTTTATGTACACGCTATCTGTCGCTAGGTCAAGTGGGCAGTTTTTATAAAAAAAATTTTTTTTTTGAAAACTACAAAAAAAGAATGTCACTCCTCCGTTTTATTGACCATTCCACTTCCAATCCCTCCAATATCAGAAGGAAGACTGAGTTCAATGGGCCACTGATTTTCTGGACTCTTGAGACCTACAGTTAGCCTGTCTGCCTTTCGACTCGATCTCTGCCACAGCTTCATTACACATTGGCTGCAAAAGATTTTTTTTCCCTCTGGTGAGTCACATTGTATGATCACTAGCTTTGAGCAGTCAATGTTTGTGTGGTATGTGTCACGGCTTTATTGTCCTCATTGCTCATTAAAGCTCTCCTCTGAGGGATGCAATGGTGATAAACACAAGGCACTGGAACACAAAATATTGCCTTCTCTCTCCCGACCAGGATCGATGGCCTACGTGGCAAGGGTGAGGACCACAGGGTCACTCATCACATCAAGTAGCCAAGAACATAGGAGGATGCAATTGTGGCTGGCTGAATGGGTTTTTAATTCAAGCATTTATTGGAAAGTGCACTTTGGTATTGCCCTCCAGAAAGTACCACTCATTCTGTTTAAGACTGACCTTGGCGGCACGGGGCCTGAAGTTTCTTCATCAAATCTGTTCCAGTTACCACAGAGAAGCTCAAGATGTGCAGTAATTGTTTGCCTCGAGTACTGTGAGTCATAGTCGCAGAATTTAAGTTTTAACAGCAAAATCCACAGGGACAGCATGACAGTATGAGTGAACTAATAAACACATGAACAAAAAGAAGATATTAAAAGCTCTTCTGAGTGACAAAAAAATTGAATGTCATACATATGTAGCAGTTCATCCTAGAATTAATATGAAAACTGATGTTTAAAGACTGTGATATTCTAGGTTCAAAAGCAAAACATTGGCAAATTTAAAACAAATACACTGTTCTTGGTACCTTAAACAACCATAGATAGATAGATAGATAGATAGATAGATAGATAGATAGATAGATAGATAGATAGATAGATAGATAGATAGATAGATAGATAGACATAGTGTGTATATAGTATATATGTAGTACCTGGATCAAAAAAACACTATGGAACATTATCCATCATGGATTGGCTTCCCTAGAGCTTGAACCTCAAATTTTGAGTGTTTGATGATCTTTGTAGGGAATGGAAGAGGACAGGCAACATCCAAAGAAGAGCTTTGAAGGTCCTTTGAAAGTTCAGGCTGTGTTGAAGAATAGTCATACCAAATACTGACTTTCAAGATCATTAGAATTGTTTTTTCTTATATGTTGCATTTCCATATATGTTTGCACATTTCAAGGAATAGCTGCACATATTCCCATTTTTCCTAGCAAAATATTAAAACATGATGATGATGAGGTGACTTTTGCACAGTAATCTGCTGTGATTCTGATACTTCAAAGCAACGTACTAGTGCAACCCTCAAATGTTGAAGATTCTACTATTTTAATGATGTGTTGCAGGTTATAGATTTCATATTTTCAAAATAATCTAGAAATGCAAAAATTTCAAGGTGATTCCATATTGTCTTCTCAACGCTGAGTGATGTTACATATTTCTTCTTTACTGGATTTTTAAAAATACCATTAACTAAAACAGTTTGAATTTGAATGGCTCTTGTTTCATGAAGCTCGAATATTTAGCCAATAAACAAAATAGTCTTGTGGCGTATCTGTAATTTAATATTTGCTACAAAGTACAAAAGAGTGTGGTGATTCCATAATTTTTGCCAGGGGTCGCAGATATGTTAATATAGAGATACATGACAAGACAAGACTGACATTTTCTTTCCTAGAGCCACCTAGCAATAGCAGTGTAAATAATTTTAAGGCAGACTAAGACTAAGATTATAAATCAGTTTAAAAAAATTATAGTCCTTTAAGGAAATATTGTAATTTGGTGATTTCACCAGCAAGCACTAAATGAACTACACAGTGAAAGTGCTGTGTGGGATTTTCTGTGTCTTTTACAGTCTAACAAGAACAGCAACAAAGCACATTGTCATTCCTTGAAGTAGGCCTTTTTTTAACCTTGATCATAGATTCAACACTAAACTGCTTCCATCAGAAATCATCAATGGTCAGGAGGAAAAATAATTTAAAAAAAAGACCTGAACTTTGTTGAGACAGCCAAATTGTGACCGCAGTTACGGACGTCCTGTGTCCTATAAAGACATTTGAAACTTCAGGGCATACTGTCACCTGAAAGTCCACATTAAGATGATTATGCACATAAAAATAGCAGACTAATCACTTTGGGAGTAACTATACATTGCTTTGATGTAAAAAGGCTCTCATGTGAACAGATCAAATGGTAATCAGTGGTTTCACCACCAGAAAGAACTGACAGCTGAAGATCAAAAAGTAACCAAAAAAAGTTTTTTTTAAAGAAGTTAATTGATTTAGAATTATGTGTAGTTACAATACTACCTGAAAATAAGAATATTGTTTATTTAGAGATGGGAAGAATTACAAAATGATATCTGAGAATGTGTTTGTATAATTGAGGTGCTGTCTGAAAACTTAAGCATGCAAAATAGGCCTTTTAATCACGGTGAACAAAGTCCTAAATGTGAAAACAGGTGAGACAGAGACATGAAGTAAGAATCTGTCCACACATGCACAGGCATTTTTGTAAAACATAGAAATGGAGCTATTTCTATGAGTTTTAACCTTTCATACACAAATAAATAGTATTTTAGATAATTGAAAATGGAGCTTTAAAATAAACTCCTTCAAGGCTGAAGATTTTCAGAAAATCAGTTTGAAGGAAAACTTAGCACATGATTGACCTTGCAAGACAAAATCTATCTACTTATTTGATGTCAGACTGTGCACTGCATTATTGTTTGGCATTTCTACACCTGTTGCTCTTGACAGCTCTTGACATTTTTTACAATGTAATGTGGAGATTTCAAGACAAAAATGGGAAACATGCTTTAAAAACGTCCCATGTACTTGTGAACATAGCCTAAAACCAACACAAGATATGAATGAAAACTCTACTTAAAAGTAAGAATAAAAATCATGACATGACCCAAAACAGGATTACAAAAGTGAAACACATCACTAGAATACTTAAGAACCAAGAGCTCAATACTTCTAGAACTATGATTGTGAATACTTGAATCAAAAAAGAAATCAAAACACGAATCAAGAACTCAACGCAACACTAAGGAAAAAGACAGAGTACTGGAACAACAGTGAAACCAGAAAGAAAACAGCTGATAATTAAATATTAATCCAAAGACTCAAAACTATGGGATGAAAACCAGGGAGCATGATAAGCACTGTTTCTAAAAAAAAAAAAATTCCCTTCTTGACAAATACTCCACATTTATAATACTTTTATACTTAAATGCACATATACATAAATATATATTTAAAAAATAAGCAAAGATTTTCAGAGCATTAAAAAAATCATTAA
This sequence comes from Pundamilia nyererei, assembly GCF_000239375.1. Taxonomy (NCBI): domain Eukaryota; kingdom Metazoa; phylum Chordata; class Actinopteri; order Cichliformes; family Cichlidae; genus Pundamilia; species Pundamilia nyererei. The sequence goes on along the minus strand of NW_005187438.1, from coordinate 1,998,527 downwards.
AAATAAACTGAAAATTAAACCCTTTTTTTACACCTTGGGTCATGTGATGAGGCACATGGTCAATAATGGGTCAAAAACCCTCTTAAGGGACAACTCCCACTAGGCCTTAAATGCTTGGGACTCTCCATCATTTGGTCTTAGAACTAAAGAAGCTTCTCGAATGAGAGGGCAAAGTTCTTCAAAGAAGTCCAGGTCCTTTTCTTTCCAAGCTCCTTAGATTACTGTACCCTGGATGACTGAGAACCTATGCAGACCCTACAATAATAAAGAAAAAAACACAAACAAATCAGATGACCCCCCTATTAGCAAGTGCTTTGGCGACAGTGGGGAGGAAAAAACTAGATTTTAACAGGAAGAAACCTCCAGCAGAAACAGGCTCAGGGAGGGGCAGCCATCTGGGGATGGGGTTAGGGGAGGAAGACAGGACAAAGACACGCTGTGGAAGAGACCCAGAGATTAATAATAACTAATAATCATCTTGGTGAGAGAGGTAAAAAAAAAGAATCACAGGCACTCCCAGACGGCTACACAATCATACATGTGTTAAGATAAAATCATGACGCAGAAAACTGCTTATCTTTGGTTTTGAGACAAATTTAAAGTTTTATTTGCAAATCTTTGAACAGAACATAAAAAAATGCATTTTAATTGGATCCAGATTTCTAAAAGATGCAAAAGTCTGAGGGGAGGAAAAAAATCATTTTTTATGTATAGTGTACATACTGTTTGATTATTTCACTATTTTAAAAAAAATCTACCAGTAAAGCAACAGTTACCAGTTTCAAGAATTGTTATGTCTGCTGTTACCATTTCCAGAGTGTAGTCTTAATTATCTAAGGTGATTAAATACTGTGAAAGGCTTCCAAATGCAGCCATTATAGCACATTCAAATTCAATCTAGCAGCAGGCAAAGGCTATTACAGCCAGCATAGATTTTGATTACTGATTATATGCATGGGTGACTTCAGACCTCTCCCTCACATTATTTCACACAACTGGAAGGAAGAAAATCACCTTTCACTGCCATACCTTTGTTGTTACTTCTTGCATTTTTCCTGCTGAAGCAAATATTCCCTCCTGACCTTCAACTTTGTAATAATCTCCTGCAAAGGGGGTTGTGTTTTTGTTTGTTTTTTTATGGATGAGGGGAGTGTGCATCTGTATCCTGTCCAGTAGAATTCCCCTAATGTAGGAGCCATCTTATCATTGCAACTGGAGTGCAAAGGCATGAGGAAACCCGGGTGGATCTGGACACTATCAGGCAGCCCAACAGCTGGACTGTGAAATAGGAAAAAGTATAACAGGAAACACAGACAGAATGTGATGCACTTCCTGATTGACCACTGCTATTCACAAATAATTAACATTTCTTACTTAAGATACTGGGGTGGAAGACCACATAAAGTAAGGATCAGCCACAGACATGCACCATGCACAGCAATAACTGAAAGATAAGTGCTTTTTCATGGTCCACTAGTGTCCGATTTAGATAACTCTCCAGAAGTAATTTTATCAAAATGCCTCATCTAAAGCAAGGCTCATTTCCACCTCTCAGTTTATGTGTGTTTGATGAACCCAGCATGAAGTACACCACAATATTATTTTAAGAATAAAAATCACATTTTTAAAGTTGGAGACTGCAGCAATTACAGTGTGATCTAATCAAGAAAGAAGTTAGAGACTACCTTTAATTTAAGTTGATAGCCATCCTGGACAACAGAGCTCATATCAGTCAAATCTGCACCACACTCTCTCTGTAATTTAGAAGCCCTGGTTGCCTTTGATGTATCACATGAAATAGGTTTGCAATAAAGGGATTTCATGGTAATTTAAATTTACTCTTGTCCTCATCTGCAGTATGGAAAGGTTATTTGGGGATGGTTTTGATAGTGGGAAGAAAGAGGGACAATGTGACTGCTGTATGCTTCTCTGTAGAGCTGCAACATATACAGACTCCAGCTGTGAAACTGCAGCCTAAGCATAAAAGTGACCTGCTGTGTATTACTGCCATTTTCTCCTGTCAGGACACATACAGTAGTTACTGAATAGCAGTTCTTAAAGATACAATAAAGGGCAGTGACAAAGAGCTTGAGAACTCTATTGAAAAAAGCAGCGGATGGTAATTATTTGGAAAATGTGTGTGTTCTAATCTTATGTAATCTGCACTGCAGTGCACAGCAGTTCTCTTTATCCCTGGCTTTAGCGGGGCCGTATCGTGTTGTTGGAATCACATGGAAACAGGGAATGGAGTGCACCGCGCTAATCCCATTTTTGCATTTAATTACCCACTACTTCAGAATGCTCAGTGCACCCTGGCTGCAGAACTGTTTGCAAAAACTAGGAAGTCGAACACCTCTCCGCAGCACACTCTCCCCAAGGGAGAAGGGCTTGGCTGAGCAATTGTTCATACTCCTCACATGCACGTCACATTAGCATATCTGCCTGCCTGCACAGACATTAAATGCAGGTGAAGCACATCCAGGGTATTATCACTTTGTTTATAACACAAAGGCTGTGTGTACGTGCTCTTCCCCCCACTTCATTTCCCACAGACAACATCAGGCCGCATTCATCGCATGCTCGTGTTTTTAATTGCCAGCTAGGATTCTGAATTCTGACCCACAATCTCCGTTTTCAGCTGCTAGTTGCCATTTTTCTTTTGTAGTGTCCTGTTATATAGATGTGTTGTTTTATTACAGCTCATCAAAGTGTTCACAAAACACCATCTGCACAATGAACACAGATGTTTATGTGCCAGAGTATCATGTTAATTTCACTGCTGAGTCAATGAAATTGAATGAGAGATGAATGAATTGTCTTAAGGCTTTAGTGTGAGTACAAAAACATCTGTAGTCAGAACAGGACTCCGCAGATGGATTTTACTAATGAAAAATAAGTAATACACCTCTGAGGAAATTCACATTTATGATTATTTTTCACTTCTAAAATCTAAATGCGCTGAAATTGCAAAAGCTGTGAACAGTTACTGAAAAGATACCCCCCAAAAAAACAAATATTTTGCATAATACCCCCAAAAAGTAAAATACTGGACCTGGCAGTTGGGAAAATTACCCCAAAAAGATAGTGTGGCTTAATAATAAATCTAAAGTGTAGAGAAGTGATAGTTGCATCATGGATAATGTAGCCATCAATGTCATCATCCATTTCAGTGATGATAGTGTGATTAGACTATTTACAGTTCACATCAGTGGCAGTCAGAATAAACCAACAATTGAAGCTCTAATGGTGAAGCTCTAATTAATGGTGACACCTCTAAACAGACAGGCGGTGTGATGGCATGTTGATAACTGCACCATCAAAATAGTGCAGTCAGGCTTCTCTCCGCCTGCTGTGTTCCCACACTTTGACACTTACCTGATAATGCAGTGAGTCATTCATTCATACATAGAGCTTGCTAACGTGTATAAACAACTACACTATTGCTTGCTCCTTCATCCCCACTTAGTGGGTTTTCACTCAGGTTAATCCACCAAAGGGTTTTTTTTTTAACATACAAGCTTGTAATAGGATCTGGAAAAGCATCTGGATGCGCAGTAACACAGTGAGCTCTTAACTTGTATGAAACTGGGCGTATCCCAGCAAATCGCCTTAATGGATAATGCTGGCTAAAGAAAGGTGTAACTTTCTCTTTCGACATATTTACCAAAAAGGAAAATCAAATTGGATGAGCCACTCTTGGTAATCTTCAAAGTATTACATTAAATGAAATCCAGGAATTACTGTGTTACAAGGTTTCTATTTTATGTGGTTATGAAGCATCTTCGAGGCAAGAAATAGGACAAATAAAAAGAAAGCAAGATGCAATGCGCCGTTCCAAGTTACTTTAATCATATTGCGTAATTTTGCCTTTTGCACAATGCCAATAAAAATTCAAGAAGCGACTCTCTTGCACTCAAGGCTTCTGACCTTGTATTCTTTTGTACAGGCCTGCCTATTCTTCTCTTTTTCCCCACTTCTGTGGAAAAATTAGACTTCAAAATACACATAATATAAAAACTTTAAAGCACAATGTGTGTGTTATCTAATAGTCATTTTTTTTCATAGTGTTACTGTTTCCAATGTGTCAGAAAAACTTCAATAATGTCAACACATTCAAAAGTGTATAATCCACAATCGGTGTAAACACAAAGAGACTTCTCTTCTTTTTACCTGATTCAAAGTAAATAAAAATCGCTGTTGTCCAGAGACTGGTCCCACACCTACAGCAATAAGATCCGATCACTTGGACCACATTCAGAGGTATTCTGGGCCTCATATACATTATTTTAGGCGTGTGTAATCAAAGGACTGTTTCAACTGTGCAAATCTGGCACAGTGCTGTGCTTTTAGACAATGTCATGAGCAAAATTACAAAGCACTTGTGAGTGAATGTGCAGTTTATCTTTTAAGATGTTTGCAGTACTAGAGTGGTTTGGATTTGACTTGTTAAAACTGTGGGCCAACAGGTCGGATATCATGCGGGTGTGGCTTAATAGAGGTTTGCAAAATTGGTCTGTGTAGGCATATGGTCTTTATAAACAGTAATAATGAGCAAATATTTAACTGTCTGTTAAACTGGGAAGTCAGGTCCAGACCATTCTAATGCCAGGGGTGAACTAACATATTTTAAGTATCCACCTGTAATCATATCACCCAACATCCATCCATCCATCCATTTTCTTCCGCTTATCCGGGGCCGGGTCGCGGGGGCAGCAGCCCTAGCAGAGAAGCCCAGACCTCCCTCTCCCCTGCCACCTCCTCCAGCTTGTCCGGGGGAACGCCAAGGCTTTCCCAGGCCAGCCTATAATCTCTCCAGCATGTCCTGGGTCTGCCCCGGGGCCTCCTCCCGGTGGGAGATGCCCAGAAACCCTCACCCTGGAGGCGCCCTGGGGGCATCCTTGTCAGGTGCCCAAACCACCTTAAATGGCTCCTTTCGATGTGGAGGAGCAGCAGCTCTACTCTGAGCCCCTCCCAAATGGCCTAACTTCTCACCTTATCTGTAAGGGAGAGGCCAGCCACCCTTCAGAGGAAACCCATTTCTGTCGCTTGTATTCGCGATCTCGTTCTTTCGGTCACTACCCACAGCTCGTGACCATAGGTGAGGGTAGTGACGTAGATCCAACATGCATGCTAATATCCCCACATTACACACAAATAAACACATTCTTGAAAAATTATTAGTACAGCTTATGTTAAACTGTGTTGTTGGCCCAGTCGATAAAAGGATAGCATACAATACAGGCACCAAAAATACTATACCTGTTGTTACAAATTCCTTGAAAGAATTTTCCTGTACCAGTATATGCATATAATGCATGCTTTGCATAAACTAAAGCTTTTTTCCTAAAGGGTTATGATGCAAAGTGGAAAAGATACTAAGCTTGGATATGCAAAAATAAAAATACCCGAGTGCTTATTAACACAATCAAAGCAAACACAAAAGATAATATATCCTTGACAGTATAACTGATATTATCTGTATGCTCTTTCTTTGAACCTAATAATTATTCAAATACAACCAGAGGTCTATATGCTATGAAAATAATATCCGATGAGTGAAAATAACCTGGTTTGAACTACTGTGGGGTGGGGAGAAAAAAAGGGCCTTGAGGTTAGTGTGAACCACACATTCACACATTCATGATTGATTTAAGTGTGCAATGAATCAACAGTTTTGTTGTATATTCATTTTATACTGTTCAGACCAAAATTAAGCATTTGTTGGAATCTGATATTCCTGGGAAATATATGTATAAAACCGATAGCTATGTCACCAACTATAACATGTACCCACAACTCTAGCCTTAATTTTCAGCACATAATTTTCGCCACCAGCCGGTTTATCAATTACACCCAGGTACATATAAGGACAGGATTAGTAGGACCCTGCAACAAACTGACATAAATGATATAATTATGCTTTAGATGGATAATGGGTTATTTATAAAACTCAGTCATTGGTGGGGGTCACGTTCATTCCAGATAAAGCAATTTGCTTTGATAGAACCTCAGAAACTGCTTGTGCATGCAAATGGTAGCATTCATTAATATGTGACTGCACTCTGCATGGCATAGGGAGGCTATTACCACCAGACACTGGATGCTATTATCAGACAGAAGAAAGTGAGATGGATAGACCTTCCTCTTCACACTATCCATGCTTGATGTCGTTAATTTGGGTCCTCGCCAGTGGGAGTGGTATGTTTTTCTAACAACCCCCTCCAAGTTGGTAATTGGCAGGGACATCTAGACAACAGCGGACAAGTTCTTCCTCTGGACTGCTTGGACTGTGCAGCCAGTGTAGATGGGGTAATAGTGTGCAGTGTGTGATGAAGAGCACAGGAGCCTTAGCACACACCGCCAGTGTTGTTGACACCAGCTGAGATGACCCCCCTCCTCCTCTCCCCCGACTCAATGACTCATTAATCATGGAGTGTGCTGAATGTGGGATGACAGGCAGCTAAGAGTGTACACATGCAGAATCAACAACATAATGACAGAGAGTCCAGAGGAAAGCCTTGGCACTATGCGTTCTGTTTGATAATGTAGCAGCTGACGTGGAACTGAGCTCACGTCCACTAAATAGCATCAGTGTCTGTCTGAAGTTGACATCGGTATAAGGATGCACTCTAACTAATTATGTAATTGTGTTAACACATGAGGTTGCCTGAATTTGAATCAGCCACACAGCCTAAATCTTGGCCGTGGCACTTTACTTTGGCTGTGTTCTTAGAAACTATTCCACCATATGAACTTGAAATCTACTGAAATAAACTGATATATACAATGTGTAGAACACAAAATATTATTTACCGTCAGATACCAAACCTCAGTGTGTGCTGTGTGAAGTTGTAGGAACTTTTTAACTCGGTATGCACACTGTAAAATGCAGACATTAATGTAACACACATTATTGAGTGCAGTTTGACAGAGTTTAAAAATGGTATGCATGCTGTGTAATACGTAATAGCTCTGTTACTACAAATAAAAGAAAGAAAGGAAATAACATGAAAATTGCTCAGTGCATGCACAATGCTGAGAAACAAAAAACATGCATGCAAATTTTAGTGTACTGATCTCAGTGTGACTACAAATTTGAAAGACTGTAAACCACTTTCCTCACAAACTGCTCCCAATACAAGACTTTTATGTGTCCTGTATTGGGATTCAGTTCAGTTCAGTTTTGCATTGTCAGGTGAAGAAATTCAGGACTGGCCTCTAAACATTCAGGGTGAGAATTCAGTCATAAAACTGACACTGCTCCTCTCTACTAAATCCCAACAGTAGCTTTTTAGTGCCAAAGAGGCTTTTTGTGCTGGCACAAGCTGATATTAAATCAGGCCCAATGGCACAGAGTGTTTTTGTTTATAAAATATACATATTTTTAAATATGTAGCTGCTGTTTAACACAATCACCAATTTGCCTAGAAATACTCTCTTTAAAAGCACTTGGCAGACACATTGTTCTAAGCATCTAAAAGAGCTGATCTCTTTTGCTCTTTGCTTCTGGTTCTTCTTTAATCCCAGAATGACTCCTTGATGTCGAGAGCAGAGTTCTGCATAGGCATACTATCTGTTGCAGAAATTCCCACTCTTCTTTACCCTAAGGGTACCTCTTTATAGCTTTGACTGTATGTTTTTGGTCACTGCCATGCACTGTGGACTGTATTTGGGCACTGTATGAACAATTAGGTTCAAATGCAGTAAGTGCTTAGAAGTTATTATCTTTGGCTATAATATTTTTTTAAAAGTGGGCATCCATTGGAAAGGTCCATTGCCATTCACATGTCAGATCAGGACTTCTATTAGTTCAGAAATCCAAGCGCATATATATATATATATATATATATA
>NW_005187438.1:1984429-1990552 GCF_000239375.1 Pundamilia nyererei | reverse complement strand
TATATATTACACCATAAAATATGTGCAAAAGCATATTTTTGGTGTAGAAATTTCCCAAAAGGAAACTGCAGTAGTTCCAGAAAGAAATCTAACCTGAAATTTTAATAATAAGTTAAAAAGAACCTAAAGTAATTTGATAATTTGCCCAGCTACTTTGATGGTGTCTCAGATTAGTTCGGCAGCCTGCAGAAGTTTCTTTTTCCTGGCTTAAAAAGCCAAGAAATATGACAGTGCTCTGTATCACTTGCCAAATGGTAACTGGTTGAACAGGTTGTAAGAATATATTATGTTTTAATATCACTAGGGTTCACCAACACCACTGATGTTCAGCAGATGGATGTTGGTGGTGTTCTGCTATTTTTTCCTGCTGCAGAGTTTTTTGGTCATCCACATCCTGTACCAGTTGGTGATGTTTCCAGTTAGGCTGTTTGCTTTTTCTCACCTATAAAAGAAGACAGATATCTGTAACAATAATTTTGCCATAATACATTTCCTTAACAAGTACTCTTAATAAATAAATGTTTATATTAAACATTATATTTTATATTAATATCGTTTTATTTGTGGTCTGACATCCTGACTCTAAAGTTTTCTTTATAGTCACTCCTTGGTTTAACTAGTGATATCCTTAAAGTTATTACCTTACTGGAATTACTTAGCATTTCTCTTTATCTTTCCATATTCAACCCAAAATACTTACTATTTGCTTGAACTAGTCATTAGTGTCATTAGTGACACTAATGACTAGTTCTAGTCATTAGTTCTACTTCCTGTTTCATTATGTTCAGCTGCGATCTCACCGGTCCCTAATCATCATCATTAGCTAGTGTACTTAACCCCTCAGTTTCTCTCTGTTCAGTGTCATTCATTGATGTTGATGTTGTCTACTCTGTGCGTGTGTTCAGTTCAGCCAGTCATCTTATGTTTAGCCGATCATCTCGTCATAATAAACACCAGCCTTCACCTACCTGTGAGTCCAGCGTTTGGGTCCTCCTTTCCTCGCATCCACAAAAGACACAAGCCCTGACACCTTTGTTGCCGGTCTGTGAGTAATTCTTTTGACTACATGTCATTATTTTGCTCTACTATATAAGATCCCCTGGAAAACTTTATATAGGCAAAAACTGGCATTTTGGGTCTGTGTCAATTACTTCTGTAGAATAAATTTAATTATGCATAGGTGAACTCCAATCAAGCTGAAGAAGCATCTCAAGGACCATTGACAGTAGGAGGCACCAGAGTGCAACTGAGAGTGTCTTAACCCAAGGGTCTGAATATTTATGAAAATAGCCAATTTACTTTTGTGTTAATACATTTACAAGACTCTCCATTTCTTCTTATTCATTATTTTTAGACAGATAACAAAAAAAGGAGCATGAACTGAATTTATTTAATAAGTAAATTCCGCATAGCAAAAAACAAACATTTCCGGATTCAGAAGTTGCTTGTTGTTTGTTACTTTGAGTCTTATTAATCTGTCATGCTGTCCCAAGTTTTATCAGCTGGGGTGGGTCACAACAAATCTATACTCAATTAATGAGCATAATTGGAATATGCTATCTGCTCCTGGTGTTTGTGGCAATTAATGACCCATTAATCAAAACATATTTGACCTTGATTTTTCTTTATGTGGCCCTAAGCGGGTGTTCATGGCCTTGTGTGAACATCTGTTTTTCTCTGTTTTCTCTGTATTATAGTAGGTCTTTAACATGAAATGTAAAGTGCCTTGAGGCAACTGTTGTTGTGATTTGTATGCTATATAATTAAACTGAACTGAGTTATTTTTTTCATATAAACATAACATCTCATATGAAAAGAGGATTGCATCTCACATGTTGTAGGTATTTTTTGGTCATGTTCTTCCTACTTATTCAATGTGGGTAATTTAATACTTAATTATTCATTCAAAATAATTGTTTAGGTGGAGCTTTATAGGTTTTTTAAGTAATCATAGAATAATCAAAAACCAACATCGGAAACCCATAAGACACAGATACACAGTGCATGCTGCCTGCACTAAGTATGCATTGTATTTTATAACTTGAAGGTGAATAGATGGAAAAACTGTAACACTGTTACAAGTCTTTCATATTATTCTATAAAAAAAATTCCCAATGCTGTGCTCCATGCCAAAACATACTGTATCATATGTAAACATTCATCATTCATCAAGATATATACAGGTGGGGAGCTAGAGATGGAGAACACAGATGTGTATGTTAATGTATGTTGGGTTCAGATTAGATGGAACAGCTATGTTATAGACATGGTTTGGTTACAGGAAAGTCAAAGCCATCAGGGAAGTGGTTGGTGAAAAATAATAAGGGAGAAAATGCTGAGTAATATCAAGTAAGGTTGGTCAAATCGAAATTATATACAGCCTCAAGAGAATGAAAAAGAGCAGAGAGAGAAAAAACAGCGGATAGAGTTCAGAGAGGCAGGTAAGAAAAAAAAGCTGATTTTTTTTTGAGTGCCAGACCTTTTCACAAGCAGCCAGTGTGCAGATGTTACAATATACAAAAGGTCCCAGTCGCCAATGATCTCGAACAGCTTGAGTATGGCTGCCGTAGCTCTCCATGGAGTGGTCAGGTGGGCGAGAGACAGATATAATAAGAGGGGCTATTGTGTTTGGATGGGGCTGCGGTGAGCCAGGGCACTAAAGGTCTAATGAGGCATCGTGTTCCTACAATCACACATAAATACAATACAATGTGGCCACCTGATCACCACAGTTCCACGTCCAGCAGAAATTGAACAGCCTGTTGGAAATAATGGAGTGTGAAAACCTCTGCCCCAGAGATAAATAACAATTTAAAAAGAGATAACTTAATAGTACAAAAAAGACAGGTATAAATACTAGGTATAGTTTCTATCGGTCTGAGTTAAATCTGCATGTCATCACCTTACTGCACCATTTTTGGCAAACCATTTTCATATGTATTAGCCCTTTTACACCAGGGGCATGCAGTGATTTTTACAGAAAGGTGATTTGTGTATCATATGTGCTCCAATGAATGATCTTAGTAAATAAATTGTATATATGTCTTGCATTCAGTATTGGGGGTAACGGAATACATGTTATGTATTTAAAATACAAAATATGAGAAACTGTATTCCGTTACAGTTACCCTTTAAAAAGGTGGTATTCAGAATACAGTTACTTTTGTTTAAATAAATGGATTGCATGGCGGTATTTTCCTGCTTCATAAGGCTATGAACTCTATATTTTTGGTAATTACAAGCCATTGGAAACCCAAACAAAACACACCCACCATTTGACCTTAGAACTGAAGAAGCTTCTCGGATGAGAGGTGAAACGCCTTCAAGTAACTTAAAGAAGTCCAGACACTATTACTGAAGGTTACTCGCCATACCAATACCAACTAGATTTTTCAATCTTAATATAAAAAGAGTAACAGTAGGGTGGACATTAGGTAAGGCTGCACTTTTTTCAGCGATTTGACTACGAAGACCTGGATGACTGAGAACCTTTACAGACTTCAGTAACAGTAATAAATCACATAGCAATAGTACATTCATGTAGTTGTAAAAAGCATGACAATATATTAAGTATTCCAAAGTATTCAGAATACGTTACTCTCATTGAGTAACGTAACAGAACACGTTACAAAATACATTTTGGGGCATGTATTCTGTAATCTGTAGTGGAATACATTTTAAAAGTAACCTTCCCAACACTGCTTAGATGTTAGGCTATTCCTTCTCTAACTTTGGTAATTCTACTCATTGCCGGAAACCCAAACAAAACATGCAATAAGAAGCTCTAATATAAGTGTCCTGTTAATGTTGGTGGCGTCAGTTACACAATGGACCTGCAGCCAACACAACAGAGCCAGCAGTGCACAGGCAGGAATGCATTTCTTACTTGAAAATTCTGACACCACTTCACATTTAAAGAAGAAAGGGATGGGTGAAATCTGACCGTGCAATGCAAGCTCTGTTTGCCAACAACCAAGCTTCTCTCAGCGTCAGAGAACTTCACCTCCAACCTAAAGCAACATCTGTTCTTTTTTAGTTCTTTTTCCACATTTTTACATTTTAAATCCACTAATTATGCTATATAAACTTTTTTTTTAATTTTACTAATATTTATCAAACATTTTTTCTATAATTCTTGTTTTTTCCATTAATTGGACTTCTTATATTATCTTCTTTCCATTTCTTATAAACAGAAGTTCTATTCTAATTCTGTTTTAGTATATAACAGGTAAAAAGAGCTGTGCTGTCTCTGATGTAAAGGTGTTTCTGATTTATCCAATATATGCTTTACTCAATTTTGAATGTAGTCAAAGTGACAGTCATTTAGCTTTTAATGTTGAAGCCATATTTGCTCTATCACTTTTGCGAAATATTTATTATGTTATGGTGAATGACACAGCTTCTACACTAAACAGTCTATTATATCAGATACTTAACATTGCATTACATCTCTTTATTCAGCCATGGCTCGGTGCTGTTCAGAAATGGGAGGATATCTATAAAGAAAATGGATCCATTAATGACTACAAAAAGAAACACCCTGTCTTTTCTGAGTTCAAACATAGTGGTATGGCACTGGCTTGGAGCTATCCTCTAAAGCACTAATGTGTTAGAAATACCCATGGGCCCTCATTGTAGCAAGAATGAAAACATCAGCAGTAACTCCTACCCAGGCACTTAAAAAGAAAAAAAGCCTATGGTCACACTTTGTGACATATACCATCTTAATGGTGCTGCTGAGAGATCGTTTAAGCAAGACTCATCATAACATGACAGATCACCTACAACCACACTGTACTGTACTGTATGTTGTAAGAGTGGTTTTAAGTAAAATTCTGTATTCATACTGGAATGAAAGGCTTTCATGAATAAAAAGTAGTATTTAGTTATTGAAATGTTACTTGTCTACATCACTTAGTGTGAAAATTTCACATGTTACACAAGTAAATACATTTCTTTTTAGACCTGTTTGCAGTCATTCTTATCACAAACCATGAAGTGACAAGAACTTCTCTGTTTTTTATTTATCTGAAAAAGTTTTATTTATGATGCGGAACAGGTGTTGAAATATAAAACTGGCCAAATTTGATTAAATGAAATTTTGTTTTGCTTGGTTTCTTACTTTGAGGTAAAATAAGTAATTGAAATGCTGTTGAATTCAACCAGTTTTTACAACAAATCATTGCTTACTGGACATAAGATGGGTGTCAACGATTCTCTAATGTTATAATATAATCTAGGCAGTGTTTGGAAGGTTACTTTTAAAATGTATTCCACTACAGATTACAGAATACTTCCCCCATAATGTATTTTGTAACCTATTCTGTTATGTTATTCAATGTGAGTAACATATTCTGAATACTTTGGATTACTTAATATATTGTCATGCTTTTCACAACTACATGAATGTACTATTGCTGTGAGATTTATTACTATTACTGACGGCTACTCGCCACCGAGCTAACATTGTTAGCTGGTGTTAGCTGAGGTTAGTTCATAGACTGCTTTCAGAACTGCACATGATTATTTGCAGCTAGCAAAATCTAACAGTCTGCAGTCTTTGAACTAACCTTTGCTAACGCCGGCTAACAATGTTAGCTCGGTGGCAAGTAGCCTTCAGTAATAGTAATAAATCACACAGCAATAGTAAATCGATGATACTGAAGTAGCACATAACCCAGGTAGCTACCACAACTAAAACAAGGTAGTTGCACTAGGCTAACATCAGTTTTTAAAAAAGACATACGTGTTTCAATCTGGATATGCATAGGAAATATAAGTTCTCATACAATTATGCATTTCATGTGTGTTTTAACAGTGATGCAGGTCGTTGTAGGTAGGCAATCTGTGAACAGTCACCATAACTGAAGCGAGGCTCTACAAACATGCTTCTATTATGGGTTTTTGGGGGTTTTAAGTTTGCAAAAATGAAATTTTCTCACCACTCAAATAAAGATGTGACATTCCAACAAAACAGAGCAGGCGAATAAGAATGGCAGATGGCCCTCATGGCATCAGACAAACAAAGGAGAAGGCCAGCCAAAAGTTGTGCACCACCACCAAACTACACAGACAAAAAAAATGGTCAATTTGAATTTGCAAAACCACCACTGTGCAGGAATC
>NW_005187438.1:1982013-1983767 GCF_000239375.1 Pundamilia nyererei | reverse complement strand
TCAAGTGAAGCAGCACAGAGAAAGAAAAGAGGTAGGTGATCTGTCACATAAGTATATACACAGCTATAGAGCTCTATACTGTGAAGCAATTCTAAAATGTTTGTGCAGTGCTGTTTTTGTTTCTTCTTGGTTCATTTGTTTCTCTTATGTGTTCACCCAAGCAAACATACAGTATAGTTGTCAGTGCTGAACACCAGCTGTGAAATGTGGATGTTATTCACCAAGCACAGATGGCGAGGCAAAGACTGCTACCAGTCTTACTTAATAAATGTTGGCATTACTAATGAGTCAGTTCCTCATATTTTCATCCAAATAGAAGTGTGTCAGTATTCCAAAGAAATACTTTTTTGTTGCATGTCAATACTTGAGTTCAGTCGGATAAAGGCAAATAAACACACACACACACACACACACACACACACACACACACACACACACACACACACACACACACACACACACACACACACACCAAGTTGGGAATCATGAAATATCCACCAATGACAACAATAGATCAAGATGTTTTTCACAAGGCATTTTATCGTCTTCAGTTTGGCTTCTAGTAACAGAGCAGCAGTAGCAACCACTTAGAGTCCCTCTACTGTCCTGGGGCCCAAAGGATGGACAAACCTTTACCTTTACATACAGTTCATATTTCACAATATATTCCAAATCAATTTTGACCTGGGCCATGAATTCTGTCTATAATAAATCTTGATAGATATAGTTATGGGGGACAGTATGTCTCCTACCTATAAAAAATAAACCGAACCAGAAAAAAAAAACCCAAAATAAAATATTATGCTACTGTTTAATGTACTTTTTAAAACATTCCTGGCATCTTATTTAAAATGTGTTACAGGAGACAAAACATAACATCTGTTTCAAACACATTGATTAGATTGTGCTTATATTTTTGAAAAACAGATTTTATTTCAGTTGATTTGGTATGTTAGAAAAAGCAGATATAGATTCAAGGTAATTTGATTAAATAAACATTTAGGATATTATTCTTCAAACATTGATCATTTTTTAACATTTAAAATCATTTAATCCTACATAACACGTTTCTAAATATAACATTTTTTATGACTTTGTAAATTAAAGAAAACTTTAAAATGAAATTTGAAGATATAATTACAGGTCTTAAAAATAAATATGTCTATTTCTGTCAGCTTTAAATTCTACAGAGCCCTGCAAGACACATGGGAGAGAAAAAAAGTACGATGATCTTTTGAGAGATCTCGCAAAAATTCTTGTTGACTCACATTTTCATCTTTTGTTTTTAAATCATGCTTATATACAGATTTAGATCAATATAAAGTGTCAGCAGGTTATAGAGATTTGCATTGTGACAGTTTCAGATAGATCAGATAAACCAAATCTGGCAGCTCGTTCCAACTGAAAAAAGGAAAAGGAGGCATCAGGAAATGCTTTGCATAGGCATGCAAGAAAAATGATCCTATCCTGATGCATTATTAATTCTGTTCATCTTATCAACCATATGCAAAATGATAAAACATTTAAAAGGCTTACATGTTTAAAGTAAATAAAATATTTGTTTTTAAATCCCATTAAATATTATTTCCTGTTACTTGATATAGGCATATCTTTTGCTACAGTATAAAGAGGCATTTTCTGCTATTTTAATGGGTCAGTTAGCTTGCAAGTTGTGTTACAGTGACACACACACACAAGGAAACTATTGGGGGCTCCCCATGAGTTCGCAGTGGTGGTTCGACAAATATGAGGGT
>NW_005187438.1:1977794-1980459 GCF_000239375.1 Pundamilia nyererei | reverse complement strand
CCTCTGGTGCAAATTACTGACCTCTGTCATCATTTTAGGTGGGGGAACTTGCACAATCGGTGGCTGACTAAATACTTTTTTGCCCCACTGTAATATAAAAACATTGAAGTACCAATTGGGATTTGCAACTGTGTTTCATTTTACTTTCAGCTTCTCCACCTTTAGCCCTATTTTCCCTCAATGCTGATTGGACCAACACCCCAGTCCTGTGAGCCAGTAAGATTGCAGCACTTTTCACAGCAGGTACTTTAAATGGGCTGCCAATTTTTCATTCACATCAACTTTGCAGCATCAGTGTTGTGTTGTGTTGTGTATGTTTAACCTAGAAGATACTTATAGATAGTAGTAGTTTTATAGTTTGTATTTGACAACCTTTGTCCCTGCCTCTGGGACAGAAACAAGTATACATAAAGGGAAAACCTCTGTTTTCTCCTTATATTTGCCTGGATTTTAGTTCTTTAACCCATTCTGAGTCTGAACTATGAATTAATTTAAGGTTTAAGGATTATGGCCACGGCATTCTTTTTACTTTTGGTTAGTTAGAAAATGTAATTATGAAGCACATCAGCAATTTTCTTTTCTCTTCACAGGATTAGTTAATGTCTCTAAGTAGCACTTAGCTTATGTATTTTTAGTTTTTCTCTTTTCCTCCTATGCCATTGCCAATTCTGAAAATTTACCCATTGACATGTTGGCTCAACCTTATCCATTTGACTCAGTCTGGCAAAGGCTGACTGTGTAGAGAATGAATAAAGGACCCAAGTGCAGACAAAAAAACAGAACGTGGAACACAACTTGAATGAATTAGTAAACAGCCGTTTATTATGGCTGATAACAGTAGTTCAAAAATATGGCAAGGTGAACACTAAACTAAAACCTGAACTGAGAAACACTAAACTGTGTTACTATGACGAAGACATGAACATGATTCATGGCAGGTATAAGTGGGAACCTATGAAGGACAAGACCTGAGCTGAGCCTGAGCTGAATCTGACAAGATATGGACAAAGAAACGCAAACAACCTGACACTTAACAAAGGAATACAGAGGAGTTAAATACACACAAGAGCTGATCTGGGGAAGTGGAAACACCTGGGGAAACAACTGACTCAAATGAACATAACGATATCACAGGGGAAGAGTAAAACTAAACACACTGAACAAAGAAACAAGACTTTCAAAATAACACTGGAAACAATGAGACATAGACATGACACACAAGCTTGGAAAAACATGAAACATGCAGACAAGAAATACATAACAGGTGACACAGAACACTTATGTGAGAAGAATTCTACATCATCTTCAAAATATAACAAAAGAGATCAAAAAGAACTGAAAATGCAGGGCCAGAGACCCAGTCCCTGACAGATAGTAGGGGTGGTAACATGCTATTGCAAAGGATAAAGCCTCTTATTTTCTTTGACAATCATTCATTAGTTGGTATCCTGTTTAAAATGACTCAACTTTTTTTTCAATATTCAATATGGGGCCCTCATGCAATATAGAGACAAAATGAAACATCAGTTCGAAATAGATACATTTTATTATGCTTCTTCTGTGTAATTGACAGATGTATTTCAGCTGTAAAAGTGTAGATGAAGCCCTCCATAAAATGAGATGGTTTATTAGCCACCTTTTTTAGCGGTTACATTAAGCATCAATTAAGTGTTTGTTTGTTTGTTTGTTTGTTTTGTTGGTATTTTTTTTTCTTTTTGGATGAAGGCCTAAATGCTACATCAAAATAGCTCAATCATATTTTCAGACTTTGAAATGATATTTCATTTTTTGCAAATATTCAAACCCATTCCGTTTCAATTTGTCTGTCTTTGATCTGTTAGCAGAGCTGAATGCACTGCCTCAGTGCATTTGATGCTGCTCAATGAGAGATTAGTGTCTCAGACATGTAGGATGGTGATGGATATGAGGCCTTCATCCTTGGGTAAAGGTACCTTATCATGCAGCAGCGGAAATATCTTAGCTTCCTAATGAAGTAATCAGACCAGGCAAGATGTTTATCAGTCCAGTAATCACACACTTTGAAATCCACTGAAAGACAGCCAGATGTATTACACGACACAACCAAGCATATCAACAGTAATTTACTTTTTCTATCAGATTTTATCCCAGGTTGTCAGCATTCTTGTTCTTATAGCTCTGATTTCGATATATGTTTGGTTTTAGGGGAATCATCGAGTCAGTTTGCATAGTTTTTTTTAGCTTCGTCACCAGAGCACTTGCACTTCACCAGTGCTGTTTCCTGCAGCTGTAGCATATGATTTTCATCAGTTTTCCTAAAAGTTCACACTAGCGTTTGGGTGTACTGGCAGCCTAGCCACATAAATAGTCCCAATCCCCAATGTCCTTCAGGGTCCTCCCCAGGCAAGGTAGAGATTAAAACTGGGTTAGATATGTAGCTTGTAATATTTTGTGTTGTGCTGCAGTATGTTTTCCGCTACATTACAATACTTGTACTTTACTGTCCTGTAACATTTTAGTTTTACCATAAGCTTGAAAAAGGCTGCCCTCTATGATCATTAAGTATCATATTAAAGCCTACTAAGCCACCCCCCAGGTGTAACGACAGTGAGCAACTGTGTCTTTAATTATTGCATTTGCTTGATGACCAGACACAAGCCTGTATTATATTTATACATGATATTTC
>NW_005187438.1:1975269-1977036 GCF_000239375.1 Pundamilia nyererei | reverse complement strand
TAGGAGCAACAACTGGAATCAAGTGTTTGCAATAACTGGGAATGAGTCTTTTGCAGCGCTGTGGGGGAATTATGGAATCTATGCAGAATTGTTGTAACTGAGCCACATCGGAGGGTTTTCGAGCATGAACAGCCTTTTTAAGGTCATGTCACAGCATCTTAATTGGATTCAGGTCAGGACTTTGACTAGCCCACTCCAAAGTCTTCATATTGAATTTCTCAAGCCATTCGGTGTGCTTCAGCTTGACAGCACAATCAGATGGCCGGACATTCTCCTTGGAGAAGTTTTGATAGACGGCAGAATTTATTGTTCCACAATATGCTGTGTTACTTTTATGCTAGATGTTATGGGACACACACCATCCAAAAAGTATCAACTTTTGTCTCATCAGACCTGAGTATTTTCCCAAAAGTCTTAGGAGTCAAGCTGTTTTCTGGCAAAACTGAAACAAGCCTTTATGTTCCTGTCAGCAGTGGTTTTCATCTTGGAACTCTGCCATGCAGGTCATTTTTGCCCCGAACACTCAATTGTTTCTGAATTTCCTTGGCTTGATGCATGATGTCTGGCTTTTGAGGATCTTTGGTCTTGTCTGCGTTGTCAGGCGGGTCCTGTTTAAGCAATTTTTTGATCGAGACAGGTGTGGCAGTAATCAGGCCTGGGAGTGGCTAGAGAAATTGAACTCAACGTTCGAAACATGTGATACACCATAGATAATTTATGTTATAATGGGGGTACGATTACTTTCTCACACAGGGCCATGCAGGTTTGGATTTTTCCCCTCTTAATCATAAATGCCTTAATTTAAAAACTGCATTTTGTGTTTGCTTGTTTTTATCTTTGTCTGATATTTAAACTTGCTTGTTGTTGTGAAAGATTTAAGTGTGACAAACAGAAACACAGGCAAACACTTTTTCACATCACTGTAGATAGAGAGAGAGAGCCACAGTGAATGATATCATTTCAAAGACAATTTGGAAAGTATGGATGCTCCTACCACCAATTGGCTCCTTCTTATGTCCTTTTTATTTGTATTTTTGTATCAAACATAGCCAACGCAGAGGGAATACAGTCAGAGAAATAATAAAACTCTTGTGTTGCAGGGTTTCATTTATTTGTTTATTCCTTCTCAAGCATCATATTAAATAAACTTCCCTTGGAGATTTGTCTAGTCAGCTGGGACACAACTACACTATGAGGCAGCCACCATGCAGGATCCACATATTAGCTTATGAGTAACTGGGACAAGATTCAACACAGCTGTATGATTTCAATATGTCATCCACACATATGGGTTGCAAATATTTCCCCGGAGCCTGGAGCTGAAACTGGAGTCTGGAGAATCAATTGTGTTCCTCACACAACACACACTTCATAAAAAATGATTTTACCAAGTTCTCAGCAGGGAAATCTCCTGAGATAAGAAAACTTACTGTCCACGTTTGTTCATGTCTGCTTTTGTAGTTTTTAACTGTTTTCCTGTCTTAGTTTTGCAAAATACTGATGTGAGAGGATTTTTCTTTGATGTTCCCATGAAGCATGCCTCAAGCAAAAGAAGAAACAGCCCTCTGAAAAAATTCCTCAAATCAGTTTTGCAAACAATTTTTCAAACAACAACTACAGTCACCGCCCAGTTTCTACCTGTTTGATGTTCCTTCTTAATCTGCCTGCAAGTTCTGCTTTTCATCTTTCTCCTTATTTTGGAAGCAATAAGAAGTTATTTAGCTCAAAGATGAGTAAGTGAGCACTGTTCCTAGCTTCAGGTAAAAA
>NW_005187438.1:1949853-1974130 GCF_000239375.1 Pundamilia nyererei | reverse complement strand
ACCACCCCGGTCTGCCAGTCCACAGGTACTGCCCCTGATCTCCACGCAACATTGCAGAGGCGTGTCAACCTTGTGTCCTTTGTACTTTTAATTGTGCTGTCTTGTTTATCTTGATTAGTTTCCTCTGCTTTGTGTTGGCCATCTTTTCCCACTTCCCTTGGCAACTTTCAGTGTGTCCCAGTATAAACAGCCATGTCTTTTCATCTCTTTTTTGTGTTGCATCATATCGTGTTCTGCCGGCTTGTTTGCCTTGTGTGTTTACTTGCATGTTTCTGGGATTGCATTTCTTATCTTTCTGGAAATTTACATGATTTTGTTTTTTGGACTTTCAAAAACAGATATTATAAAAGCTTATAAATAAATGGCTCTACCTCTCAGAATGTTTGCATTTAAGCCTAACCTGTGCATTGTCTATGACAAATGTTAGTTTCTACAGTACTCATAATGTGTCCAGTTCCATTCCGTACACTGCAAACATTATTTTGTAGGAAGTAGCAATTTTTTCTCCACCCATTTCAAAATATTTGATGTAGTTTCAGCCTCAGGTGTCCTTACAGAAGGCTCTGGGGTCTTTTAAGCATATCTTAGTTACACCAATAAAATGCAATGTAGCTGCACTAGAAGTAGTACTGAAAACCACATAAATGTTTTTTCACACCCTGGAACAAAAGCAAAACAAGCCAGAAACAAAAAATCTCAATTTTTGCTTCTTTTTTTTTTTTTTTAGGCTAGACGACTCTTATTTATTATTAAAAAATAAATCATTAGAATTTGTCAAAAGGACTCAAGTGTATTATTTTAACAACCGTTCAACCAGGGTATTTAATGCTGCTAAAAGAGAAAATGGTCCATTGTGCACTGTATAACTTGACAGTTACTTTCTGTTATCCTTAATGATTGTTAACAGAAGTGAAATAGTGCCGTGGCCTTCCTTTCACAGACAGGAGTTTGAGAAAGCTCAGTGGTTTTGTCTCTTATGAAGGCAAATCAAAGTGTTTTATATATGCTGTCCCTCATTCAGCTGAATGTCAGACACACTCATCGGCGTCTCCCTGAAGACCTCATTATCCTCTTAATTTCCAATAATTTCAAAGACAAATGAGTACACCTGGCCTCCCAAGCAATCCTGTCAATGAAGAACACAGGAGACTGTATCATCCTCGCCTCTCCCACCGTAGATAAATGGGCTGATGATCAAAACCTATTTTTCTCCCCCTACTCTAAGTAGAACTTCATTCTCATACTAGCAATTTCCTTTTCTTTCACATTCACAGGCAGGGTTTCATGCAGTCTGCAATGCATCTGATTTGCTGCTGGGGTGTAGCTAATTTGGTTAACACTGACATACAATCTGACATAGAACTCAACAGTTTGCAGCTTTTATACTGTGTTTGGCTTTGACATGACCAGGCCCCAGTGCAAGATAGTCAGCAGGGCAAAGCATCAATAAAGTTCCTTTCTCTACTCAATGTATTCAATCTCTTGCCTCTGCTCCTTAGAGCATGCCACAACTGTTATTATTATACACACTGATTAAAACAAAAATTGGCCATTAGTGGCCATATGCACTCCACAGAGGCAGCTCGCTCAGTCTTGCAATATCACATTTAGACACACCATTATATACTGGCAATGGCAAATGAAAGAAATAAAGGCATGTAGCATGTAATGGCATATAAAACATCCAGCAACAGTGAAATGCACTGCGTGGAAGACAATTATGAATAAAGTGAATTCTATAAAACAGGCATCTGTGCTCTACATCACAAAACCAAGTGTTAGAGCATCATAATAGGTGAAAAGAATCAGCGACAGTGTTCCAGCTTATTAACAACATAGCTCATGGCTGCACATTTGTATTATAAAGACAAAACAAAAATGTGAAGGCTGATTATTACCTCACTTTCACCTTCACATGGTGGTGCATTCGTGTGAACTTTAGCACGTACAAGTTGTGTGCTGTTGCACTGCTAGTGTGTGATCCAGGCATATTGTCATACTCTTCTCTTCTCCTCTCTTCAAAGGAGTGACCATTTTTCACAGCTTTGCTGTCTTTTTCCAGTTGCTTCTGTTAGTTTTCTCCCAAAAGGTTGATTTTGTTCATCTGGACGTTTTGGGACTTACTTACCTGGATGATTGAGCATGCATCAACACTGTTAGTTTTCTGTTTTGTATCTGGCTTTTCTGTTTATTACTGTCTGTTGTGCTGTCTGCATGTGGATTTGCCTTCTTCTTTCAGCAGTTCTCTTTAGGGGTCATCACAGTGGACCATCTGCCTCCATCTCACCTTATTCTAGCATCCTCCTCTGTCACACCAACCTTCTGGATGTTTCCCTTCACTACATCCGTGTGTCTTCTCTGTGGTGTTCCTGTTTTCCTCCTGCCTGAAAGCTCCATATTCAAAACCCTTCATGCAGTATATTCACTATCCCTCTTTTGCACATGTCCAACATGTCAGCATCTCTACCTTTTTTTCCAAACTGCTCGACCTTAGCTGTCCTTCTGATACACTAATTCTTAATTGTGCCTGTCCTGGCCAAAAATCAATCTTGTCATCTTGCTCAGCCTCTTCTTTCTTTTTTTTGTTAGTGCCACCATCTCCAAACGAGACTTCATATGAGATCTCACTGACATTTTATAAACATTTCCTTAATTCTTGTGGGTATCCTTTTATGAGAATCATCCCTGGCAATTATCTCCACTGACTGCATCTTGCCTGCAGTCTTCTACATGTCTCTTATGCACTGTGCGCTGATTTAGATGGTTGACCACAGGATTTTAAACTCATCTACCTTCATAAACTTCTCTATATGTTCACATTTCAGCCTGTGTCCTTCTCATTTGCACACATGTTAACTCAACTTACTATTTTCTATATCTTCATTGTATAGCTAATCAACGTTATGCACCCGTAGTTGTCATGGCTCTGCACATCACCCATATAATTGAAAATTGGCAATAGTGCACGTAGTCCCCATTCACATGGGTTTTTCTACTTCTGTAAAGACCCTATAGTAAAACATGTGAACAAATTTAACAACATGGGATTCATCTGTTAATCCTTATTCTAATTTGAAATGTAATTTAGGAGTATGTGCTAATAAACCACCCATATCTGTGTTTTTAATGTACAAACTGTTTGATTATTTTCCTGCTTAATAAAGAATTGAGCTTGGCAACCAGACTAATGTATGTACTTTCTTCTTATCATTAACATTTCTTTAGCGCTGTTTTGTAATGGAAAGAAGGTTCCCTAGCTGAACCTGCCATTCAGCTACAGTTTTTCTGTGTGGAGTTGAATGTTTTCCATGTGCCTTGTGACGTCTTACCAGGCACTTTGGGTTCCACCCACCATCCCAAGGCGGGATACTTGAGATGTTATTTCAGTTGGAGAAATTGAAATAGCATCTCAAGCATGGCTCTCTGACTTTGTGTTAGCCCTGTGACACTGGTAGCTTGTCCAGGGTGTTTTCTCCTTCTCATCCATTGTCAGCAGGGATAGATTCCTGTCCTCTGATGACCCTGAATTGGACAAGACGTTATGAAAATGGATAGGATGAAGAAAGACTTGTCTCTGCACACCCTGAGTCTTCAGAGGCTCTAGCCCTAGTAGCCAAGTAGTATAATGTACCTGTCTTTATAAACATTTTACTGGCTTTAAAAATTTAAGAGCAATTGAATTTGCACATAGCATAGTTGATTTCCTTGGTCAAGTCAGTACAAATATTTTATTAAGTTCTGATCAGACCGCCTGTATGTTTTCCCCTTTATCTCTGTCTGTGCATAAAGTTGCTATAGACCACCTCAAATAAATAAATTAACACCAAATACCTACAAGAAATATGTTAATAATATCACAAATTTTCTACTTGTGTATCTTTTTCATATTTTGACTCTTAGAGGTAAATTTTGCCAAGTAGGCTCATAGACTTGAATAAATTTTAAGGAATTTGTGAATGCTGGCATGTGTAGTAATTGTGGGTATCACAGATGTTAAAACAGTATGTTGAATTAAGCCTGTGAACTCTGATGAGACCCGAACTCACTCATACGGTGCTGACAGCACACAGGCTTACATTAATCCCACAAGAGACCAAAATTACCAAGTTAAAAACACCTAATTTTAATTTGATGCAGGAAAGTGTGATTCTCCCAAATGAGCTCAAGGAATACATTAGTTATGCCATGTGTGCAGTGCATATGGCTTATTTAACACTTAATCATTTAGACTGGTGTGATTTCCAACTGTCAGAGTGGTGGGGGGGAGACCAGAGAACCTTGATGAATTGTTAATGCTTGTAGTACAACTGCAGTAATCACTTGTTTTGTTTATGGGGCTGTTGACAGTTGGGAAGGTATCAGGAGCTGTTCACAGCAAGGAAGGGATCACTTCTCTATTATTAGTGAAGGGCTGTACAAATTGCTTGCAGCTGTCTTGACTCACATATTAGCAGTCTTCAACTCTAACACATGTTCTCAGAAGATGAAAAACTTTGTGAGTGTTTGTTCTTTAGTTATAGATTCTTACTGGACATCTAATTCCTTACTTTAACATTATGTAAGTTTTATGGCAAGATAACTACAATGTAGACTGGAAGTGTAAACAAACACAAACAAATCAACAACCAAATGCAACTTTAAAAGAAGGGTAGAAATAGAGGGAGTAGAACTTGTTCAAAGTTAAAACATCACTTTTTTATGTAAATGATTTCACATAAGCTGTCCAACGAAAACTTTCCTGTTTCAGTAGGAAAGCTTATGTGGGAAAAGAGCCACATCAGGGACTAATTAGTGCATGGAACCCTGACGTTGGAGCAAAGATTTGATATGAGGATGTTTTGCCTAAACTTACACAGCATTGGTTTGTCACTCCAAAGAGATCCAATGCATCATTCTGGAGTGGTTCATTATCCCCTGTGTTAATATATTCCTTCTCCATTTATAGTCACTATAAACTTACAATACAAACACAATGTAAAGGCCCAATCCCAGAATCTTAAAACCCATTTTTTCTAAACAGCCTATGACAAGTAAACTTTTTTAACATTAAGATAAGCCAGTGGAGACAAGACAGGGGACTTAGAGAGAGAGCAAGGAAAAGACACAAGTTTGAGCACTTTGAACCTGACAGTATAACGCATTATTTTCTCTCATTTCTTTAATTTTATGTATGAAAAATGAACATAATCACAGTTTAACTGACATAAAATTATATTTTTGCACAAAAAAGGCAATTTCCAAAATCTTAGCATATTTAATATGGCATTATGTGCAATAATTCCTTGAAAACTTGGAAACTGGTTACCTAAAGTGGAGGGCAAAAGACAAAATGGCAGTACTAAGAAAAATATCTACAGTAGGTAAACAGTATCTGAAGGTCATGTCCTTAAGAAACAGGAAAAAGAAAATCAACAAAGATTTGACATAGAGCTGATCCATCCATTTCTCACCAAAGCCTCATCAGAAAGTGTGTACATGAGGAAAACTGTCAAGAAGTCATTCTTAATCAAGAGAAACGGGTAGAGAAGGCTGAAGTATGCCAAATTAGACAGGAAGTGGACTGAAAACCAGGGAAAAGGTTGTTATAGTGATAAATCCAAACTTGATTTTTCTGTTCGCTATTGTAAACTGTATGTAGAGGCGATTAGGACAGAGGTATAATACTGAATGTCTACAGCCATCTGTAAAACCTGTTGGAAATGGAGGTGAAAACTAAGAAAGTGTGAGCTTGCCTAACAGAGTTTATGTTGTGCTGAAGAATAAATGTGGTCATACCAAATACTGACTTCCAAGCTTAATAAAATTATACAAACTCTTTGATGTTTTGGGGTTTTTTTTTTACCTTAAATACTGCATTTCACTATATTTAGTGTGTTTCAATTCGCTAAAACCATTCCCAAACTAAATGTGGAAATTTGGAAGAAAACAAAAAATAAATAAGAGGTGGCTCAAAACCTTTTTAGAGTACTTAAATGAAATTTTTACAGTGACATTTGCATTATAACCTGTAACCTGTTACATTTTTTTGTCTATTGTACACTTAAATATTAATTAGCTTCTGAGTGCTAATATACTGGTATTTAAAACTGTACTAATCAGAACTAAACTAACAAAAAGCAAAAAAAATAATTAAATAAATAACATTATTTTGCCCTCAATGTGCATTAAAAAGAATGTTAATTTTTCTCTTGTTCGTGAAGAGGTTTCAATTTCATGATGTAGCTTTATATTAGTCACACAGTAGTGAAGGAAGTCAGCAGCAGCCTGTCCCCATTCCCCTCCTGCACAACTTTTCAAGGCTATCTAGGTCAGCTGTCTCCATGATGGTGCTGTTGTAAGCCATGAGTTTAGGTCCTTCATTGTTTATTCTATCATGTCACTGGAAATTATCTGTTACTGCAGAAGTGAAGTATTAGGAAGACAAAGCTAAAAAAAAATAATTAAAAAAAATCCGTCTGTATTCCCTGAAAACAGTAAAAGCTACATAAATCAGTTATATAATTGTGTTTTCTAAAAAGACTCATTTTTAAAGACTGAACTCAGAGGCACACAGTTTTCCCATTATAACCTCTCAACAGTTATAAACATCAGTGGGATAAGTGACACTGATAAGTCATTTTGCATCTTATAAGATGATATTCCAACTTCTACAAAGTACTTTTTTAAAAAGCAAACAAACCTCTGCAGCACAGACTTTGGGTAAAACAACTTTAATGATCATGAGCTTGAATTTGAAAGGATTTTTGCTCTCTTTGATCGTTTATTTCCAGTTCACCTTCACATACTCCAGAGTCATGAACATTTATAATATGCAAAGTATTCTCCATTAAACCATAATCCATGTGAAAGCTTCATACCTGCTTGGCACCTTCTGACCTCAAATGCTATGAAAAGCAGCACTGGTTGGGTCTACTGGTCCTCAGTAAAAATATAATTTTAAAAAAAGGGAGAGAAACACCTTAAAGTGCAAATAAAGCTGTTTTAGTATGCAATTTGCACTGTAAACAAACTCTACTATAAAATGCATGGTTCCATCCCCAAAACATATGAAGGTGTTATAGGTGAAGGAGGCAGTAAAATATAACCCTTTGCAAAAGGACTAGTATTAGATAATCCATTCTGCTTCTTTTGACAAAAGATAAAAACCTGGGGAGCTTTTCCCCCAACAAATATCCTCATACGGTTGAGATATTACCCCTGCCTTATCGCAGAAACATAGGGGCAGTGCTTTGATAGATTGTGGCTCTATAAGAAATCTTTATTCAGGGAGTGACGGTTTAATCCATGTAAACCTCTGTCTGTGTCTAACACTTATCTTACCATTCACTTTTTACAAAAGCCCAATTTAGCACTCTTCTGGAAACTTTACACCACTTTTTAATTAGTTGCCATTTGATTTCATTTTTCAGCTAGAACTCGTTCTGTAAGTGTCATGTATGCTTAATTTCCTAACAAGTAACTAATTGCCTCGAGATTAGTTTTTCCAGTCATGGATGAAAAAATCTCTTTCCCTTAAAAAGCGTCACTCTCCACAAGACTTATCTTTTGCACAAATTGCATGCCTACGGACGTGATAAGAACATGCTGTGCACAATAGAATGATATTACATCAGCTTGGGAAATTATGTTCATTTCATGTCATTAGGCTCGTGAGGAGAGGCCGCAGTGTAGCATAAAGATCACACTATCCATTAGGGGTCAAACTCAATGCCTTCAAATGAAATAGGATCCTTAATTACATATAGTAAAATTGGCTAATTGTGCAGCTAAATCATTTAGAGAAAGTAAAATGATTTCCTCCCCTGAGGCTATTTATTGACTTCGACATCATCAACTATAGGAAAGTTTAAACTTGATTAACCAAACTCAGTTGCATCCACTTAATGGATGGATTGGTCAAAAGAGATTTCCTTCATTGGATGGAGGAGATTGAGAGAGACATCACAAGCACAAGTAGAAGGCAAGTAGAAGTGTCACCTCTCATCGTAGAGCCTTTTTGTTAGATGGGACCTCTCGTATGAGAGTTGAAATATCTCCAAGAACCTAAAATGAAGTCCAGTTCCCTTTAACTCAAGTGCTTAATACTACAGTGACCTGGAGGACTCAGAACCTACACATGGAGCCTCCAGCTTCTTCACAGTGGACCTCAAATTGCCCCCAAATTCCCCCACTTTAAGTGCTACATATGTCAATTTAAGAAACACTGGACGGCTGCGTGAAAGTGGCAACATTCAGTAACACTAACGAAAAGACTTTGTAAAAGTTGTATATCATAGTTATTTTGATTAGGCAGTAATAGATGAAGTGTGCATAGTCCAAACATCCCACAGTCTACATTCCAGGTTCACGTTGATCGCTAATAAAACTGAATGCTCATTAGCCAGAGAATGTTTCTGACTGACAAAGAAAACGCATGCTTAATTGGTGATGGAAACATTGTTTCTAAACTAATCAACAAATCATTTTTGCTACATAGATGAACCTTGCAACAATTTGCCACAGAGATTGAATCAAAATACGTTTTGGCTGAAAGAGGAAAATGTGGTAAAGTACATTTTGACCCTACCTGCTTTGTAAATGCATACCGCTTTCAATCTTCAACCAGCAGATAATTCAACCATTTAGGTTGAGGCCAACATCGTCCGGAGCATGACTCCATGTTTTCTGTACTTTAAATTTTCACTTGCTTACTCATACAAGCCTATTGCTTGAGGAAAGACATTTAGATGATTTAGAAGCCTATGAGTCATCAGAAATTTGCAGATTTGTACGATATAGTTCCCTTGGCAGTCACACCAGTAAAGAATGATTTTATGAAGGATGGGGGGGACATGTAAAGGATTATGGCAATTAAGATTTGACTACCTGTTGCTGTTTTTCCCTGATAGTCAAATGATTTTGATTCAAAACACCTCAAATAGAAGAAACGGAAAAGTAGCCGCTGGATGTCAGTTTCAGGAAGTTCTCTGCTTGGCTCTCAGTGAATGATGTGACCCTTGCTTGGGGGCCAGCCTCGGGCTCCTCAAACATGCTAGAAAATTTTCTGTGCCTGTCTCTCTGTTTCAATCAAATTGTGAAAAATGACAAAAGCAAGTCAAGTCTGTTCTGTTAGCAGAGGGAAATGTTGAGCAAGGAAACATGGAGGCAGAAAGAATGAGGCAGACGATTTTTATAGTCATGAGTGGTGGGGGTCTGAAATATTCATTATGTTCCCTTTGTCTTTCTCGAGAGCATCGTCAGCATTTTTGAGGCAACCAACATTGAACAAGAGCATGTCAGAAAAAAGTAGTTAGGGCTGGGTAGTGCTATAACATTTCTACAGGTTCTGATATGTGTTTAATAGGTTTTGCTTCCTGTAATAACCTAAATGAAAGCACATTGTGCTTTTTATCAAAGAGCTGTGTAAAATCTAGTTATGTTAATTTCTATGTGAAGGCATTTGACAAAACTGGCAAAATCCAGAAACCACAGCAAAATTGTGTGGACTGTTTTGGGGATTGAATATGCCCCTGGATATTTTATCCCTGTGTGAGCCCGACAAAGGCGTGCCTGTAATACACTAATTGCTCTCTCTACCTTGCTTGCAGGAGAAAATCAAGCAGTGAGAGCAAGAAAGAGTTGGGCAGTTATAATATATGAATGTGAAAAGCTAGAGAAATCAAAAATTGACTTCATCACCTTTTTGACTTTGAGTTGTGCTTTCAGAAATGGCCGGTCTGTGGTAAACAGCTTCTGAAGAAAGGCTCCACAACACCCATTAAAATTGAAAAGTCAACCATGAAGTGACTCCAGTGGATATTAAGGATATCGAGGTTGCATCTTTTTTGTCTGTGTTCTCTTTCTAAAAAAAATAAAAATAAAAAATCTTGAAAGGAAAAATATTAATGGAAACACTCCCCCCCCCCACACACACACACATTTTGCCATGTAATGGCCAAAACTGTTTAAGTTAATCTTTCACCTCATAATTCTACCTATAATGCACCATAATGACAAAGTGAAAACAGTTTACTTGAAATTATTGCAAATTTAGTAAAAATCAAAACCAAAAATTTTTACTTACACAAGCATACACAGCCTTTGCTTAATACTTTGTTGAAGCACTTTTGGCAGCAATTATAGCTTTTAGTCTTTTTGGATAAGATGCTACAAGCTTGGCTCAACTATTTTGGAGCAATTTCTTCCATTCTTCTTTGCAGTTCCTCCCAAACTCTACCAGTTTGGATGGTCATTCTCCAATATTTCCAGAGATGTTCAGTTGGGTTCAAGTCTGGGCTCGAGCTGGGTCACTCAGAGACATTCACAGAGTGCTCACAAAGCCACTCCTTTGTTATCTTGGCTCTCTTCTTAGGGTTGTTGTCCTATTGGAAGATAATCCTTCCAAGGTCCAGAGTGCTTTGGAGCAGGTTATCATCAAGGATGTCTCTGTACATTGCTGCATTCATCTTTCCATCGACCCTGACTAGTCTCACAGGTCTTCCTGCTGAAAAACATCCCCACTGCCATGCTTCACTGTACGGATGTATTAGCCAGATGATGAGTGGTGCCTGGTTTTCTCCAGATATAACACTTGGCATTCAGACCAAAGAGTTCAATCTTTGTTTGATCAGACCAGGGTATTTAGGTGAGCTGTCATGTAGTGGCTTCCATCTGGCCATTATGCCATACAGGCTTGATTGGTGAAGGGCTGCAGAAATATTTGTGGAGAGGGGGGGACCTTCGAAAAGGCCAGAGTAACACTGGAAATTGTAGAAACATCTCACAGATGAACGCAAGTGAGTTTGACTTTCATGGAAAAGGCTGTGAATATCTGTGGATTATTATTTTATTTTTTAATAATCTTTGTAATTATGGTATGTGTAGAATTTTAAGGTGAGAAATGAATTTCATCCATTTTGGAATTAGACTGTAACATGACAAAATATGGAACAAGTAAAGCACTCTGAATACATGCAGACGCACTGTACATTTATTCTTTGCAAATATATATACCTCAGCCCTCTGCACCCCTTTATGGCCGCATGTGCTCTGTTTCCCTATAACTGCTGTGGATGGCCAGCAATTTTCTACAAGCAACTATGAAATCATTTTTGAGACCTTATATTTAAATTTACTTGAATAACACCAACACAGAAAAAATAGATATGCCCATGAAATATTCTGTAGTGTTTTACATTTGTACCCGAGATACTTTAAATGTTCTGGTCAGTGTTTCACCTCAGATGTGAAGCGTCGACATATGTTTGCTCTGGATGAGGCTGTTAAACTTTGTGAAATGAGTCCGATACAGGTCGACGAGTCAGTTCACTCTTAACCAATATGAATGATGATTTGCTGAGAATATCCTTAACTTTTCTATTGGTTTCAATGCTGTGCCAGTGTTAGTGAACCTTCTAACATTGTCAGACTCATGGAATTAGCAAATAAACTCTTACAAAGTGGGAATTTAATCAATCTGCTTATTACAGGAAAGTGTGATTTTTAGGATATTTGAGCCTAACATTAGCTAGCATAAAGGTTCATCATCAGTTGATATTTAGCCACCTTGTTGTCAGCTGTCCAGAGCAAGAAGGGTCATAAGCATGTTTAAGCATGCTGATGCCTGTTTTCTGACTTCAGTTCAGGAAATGAGGCTATAGGTAAGGAGGAAGAGGATAAGGGAATACATAGTGCAGTCAGACGAACAATAGGATGAGAAAGAGATGAAAGTCTAAAATTATAAATCTTAAATAGAGAGGTGTTTAGTGTTCACCAGATTTCCCATTTCTTTCTTTCTTTGGGAATTCTCACGACTCTCGAACATTATTGGGGTATAGATGGTTAACTGGATAAGTAAGTACTTTCCTTTTTCTTAGTTAACAAGTGAGAAGTCAGCCTAACAACCACATAAAATAAACAAAACACATTGTAAGCTCATTTTGCTGGAGGTTTCATTGTTGCGCATATGGCTGCCTCAGCACCATCCTCTGTGTGTTGAATCATGAATAGCTTTGGTAATGCCTCCCACCATGATAATTCCATGCTGTGCTGTTATATCCATGCTTGGAGGAAGAAGACAAATGTACAAATTTTCACATATCCACTTATATGGATTTCAGGACTTTATTGAGCATTAAAAAATATACAACAAGGAAAATATCATTTTCCTTTCCCCATATTTATGTTTTTCCTTTTCAAAATCTGATTTAATGCTTCCAGATGAACGACCCATGATCCAAAGGGACAAAATGAAAAACAAAATAAATAAAAATAGAGCAGTCCTTTTTAGTTCAACAGTATAAGTTGGAAACCACTGAAACAGTTAGCATATCTGTTTGTTGATATCCTTCACTGAAAATCTGAAA
This sequence comes from Pundamilia nyererei, assembly GCF_000239375.1. Lineage (NCBI taxonomy): Eukaryota > Metazoa > Chordata > Actinopteri > Cichliformes > Cichlidae > Pundamilia > Pundamilia nyererei. The sequence goes on along the minus strand of NW_005187438.1, from coordinate 1,961,786 downwards.
AACGGATTTCAAACAGATTTGGTTTGAACAAGACTGAAATCACAGACTAGGTCGTCACATCTGACTCTGGATCTCCGTAGAGTTCTGCTAGTTTCTGGAACTGGGGTCCCCAGTTATCCAGATAGTTAAAATCCTGCTCCGAATGTGTGCCGGGTGAGTCTAAAGGACTGATGGATCCTGTAGGTGAGCCCTGACCCTCGTAAGCGTAGGTCTGAAGTGAATCGTACGGCGGCACGCTAGTGTCCATGTCGGCCTCCACTAGTTTCTGCTTGATGAATTGATGCACATCCACCTCATCCAGCTCCACAGACGGGCTGCGATGGATGCGGGGCGGGCCGCAATGTTTCCTCCCCTCTGGGCGAATGTCCCGTCGGAACTTGAGCTCCTCTGCGGCAGCCGGGTTACGAAGAGCAATGATGTCGAAAGCCTCCGTGTCCTCCTCGCCACCGCCCTCGTCATCATAGGTGACCACATTCTCTCTAATGTCTTCTTCAGAGATGATAAGGGGCTCTTTCTTGCTCCGCCTTAGAGTAATAAACAGGACTACAATTGCTGCAACACAGAAAAAAGATGGTTTGCAGTGTTAGTGCTAATCACGGTGAGGACAGTTAAAAGATGCTAATGTGCTATGTGCTAATATCGGGCCTGTTAAATGTGTTTGTTTCTTAAAAATAAAATTAAAAAATCACTGCACCAAAGCTGGGTTTTTTGGCATATATACAGTATATAATTTCCACCAGGATGCTTAAAATAACACAGGGCTAAAAAGCTGGATACCAGTAAGAAGCATTAGAAATCATTAGCAATGAATCCCTGATTATTATTTGAATGCTAACGATTGACACGGTGGCGATGTGCACATCAGAGTCATTGCTGGAGCCAATTCAACCTCATATTCAATCAAAATGTCCAACATTTCAAATACTTTTCTCATGCAATGACCTCTAAGTTTTATGTGAATAGAAAGAATGTGCCTGCTCATCTACATTAAAGGAAATACGGCCTGATGTTGCCAAATGTCTGTACTGACAAGTAGCTTACAGTGTAAAATATATTTTCCAACTCTTAATGAAGTCATGAAGTCAAGTAATACTTGATAACGTGCTAGAGTTTGAAACTTGTTACTGCAGCTAATGAGAGTTATGCTTCTTTGGGTTAATGATGACCTCTTAGCAATATGTTAACGTGAACATTTATTTAATAAAATGGCTTCAGTGAGAGAAGAAAATTTTTACAGCAGTGCAATATCTAAAAGGAGTTCATTAAGTTACATTAGCACAGACAAGTGAGATATATCAGTATTACTGCAGAGCCGACTGGGCTTCACACTGAAGCTGCATTGCAAGCTACCAGGAGAAAAAACTGTGCATTTTGGCATTGCACATCTAACTGTTATATTCTATATTCACCTAAAAGCAACACACTATTGTGTTAGATCGGCCTGTAATGATGAGGCACCTAACGCATACAAGGTGAGAGATAGGAAGGTGATGTGTTGGATAAAGAGTAACAGGATTCAGCTTTCATAACCTCAGGGATGCACCGATGCATTTACCCGATCTATTCAAGCAAAACATTTTTTGTAAACATATTGCAGTAGATTCGGCATGCTGTAACTGACTATAAAGCAGTTCTGTTGTCAGTGTACCTCAAAACATCCTCTCTTCAAACTTGAGTTAGTCAACCACTGGAGACTTTATTCCAGTAGTTCAATTTTGTAGGTAAGAAAAAAAGTAAAACCAAAGTGCAGAGTTTCAACTGAATTAAAAAATCTATCCATTACACAAAACACCCTTTTATTTTTGCAACTTTGTAACACTGCTTGGCTTCTTATTAGATTAGATCTATGGATCTGAATTAAACTAGCCTCCTTAAGTTAAGCATGAGGACTCAAATAGTGAAATGTATAAAGAGACATTTTTTCATGTCTTTAATATTTGATTTTTTTTTTAATGGCAAGATAACAACTTTGGTGCAGTGAGACACACACACACACACACACAAAACTGTCTCACTATACCCTCATACACCTGATGAATAAAGTGATTACACTCAAATTCATTAAAAGTTTCACCACTGAGTGTTTTTCCATGCTTGTGTTTTAAAATTTATTTTTAAAAAAGGGTGATTAATCTGTACAACCCCCCCCCCCTAAACTTTATTCCACCTGGTGCTTTGCCCAAGTGGGGTTATAGAGGGTGAAAAATGCAATTTGTCTGGGACAGTGCTTATCACTCAGCTTGTTTAAAGCAACCAATTACACAAAGCCACCATGTGACTGTGTGAGGCAACTTGGGAAAATCACTGAGCAGAAAAAGGAAACAATTTATTTTTTGATTATTTATTTAACTTTGTCATGCACGTGTTGTAGCTGATACGGTTAAAACTGTTTTGCACCGCGTCTCTCTTGCGCTATCTGCAGTTTAATGCCTCGCTGTGATTTGGAGGTAAACAACCTTAGCATACAGTAAAAATGTTACTGAGACTCTGAGAAAACGCACCTTTATTACTTGCTGGCATTTCATACACCAGACAGCAGTTTCCACAGTTCATGATCTACTTGCATTTAAAGTATATTCCTGTCCACTGTGCAAACTATATTGGAATACACTTTCTCCATTAAAGCTTCATAATGGGCTATTCAGGTCATTCCATGTGGCTAGCCTATACCAGCTATAGGGTATATGTGTTGCTCAGTATAACACTCATGGCACTGGAAGCACTATTTGAGTCTACAGATTTGTGTCAGTTACAGTAGAGACTGTTGCACAAGTCCCATTTATTATGTGATTATAGGAGATGTGACTTTGTTGTATTATAAAATTAGGTTTCTACAGTAGTGTGCGAAAGTCTTTAGCTGTTGCTCATTTCCTAATATTTTGCTAGAAAAATGGGAACTAGGTAGAGCAATATGGAAATACAACATATAAGGCAAAAAAAGGATTTGTACAATTCTAACAAGCTTGAAAGTCAATATCCGAACACCTTTATTCTTCAACATAGAATAGAATAGAATAGCGTTTATTGTCATTGTACAAGGTACAACGAAATTGGAGTGCCACTCCCTTGGTGCAAAATGCAATAATAAATATAAGTATAAAATATAAAAAGTACAATAAAACAACCAAAGTACTCAAACAATAATAAGTACGATATATACAGAATAGCAACATTCATAGCAGCATAATATAGTGACAGTGGCAAGTATGGTATAGCTAAGCAGGTTCAATTGTTTTGTGCTTATTTACTACGGTGATAGCTCTGGGAAAGAAGCTATCCCTGAATCTGTTTGTCCTGGTTTTATGTGACCTGTACCGTCGGCCTGACGGTAATAGTTCAAACAGTTGATTACTGGGGTGAGAGTAGTCCTTAATGATATTGCCAGCTCTGCTGAGGTACCGAGAGTTTGCAATGGCCTCCAGGCTGGGCAGAGAGCAGCCAGTGATCTTCTGGGCTGTGTTGATGACCCTCTGCAGTACTTTCCTGTCTGCAGCTGAGCACCCTGCATACCATGTTGTATGCAGGACATGAACCGTCTTAGACAATCTTACTTGAAATTTCTTTAACTAGTCCTCAGGAATAGTTCTCCAGGCTTCCTGAAGGACATCCCAAAGCTCTTTTTACTCTGTTCTCTGTCAAGATGATCCCAGAATGGTTCACTAATTTTGAGGTCCAGACTCTGGGGAGGTAAATCCATGACTTCTGCACAGCAGCCTTTCTGTTATCCTCCAGTTAGTTAACCAGTTTCCTTAACGTTTTAATGACATGCTGGACAACATGCCAAGACATTCTGAACCTTTGGCTAATTGGTCTTTGGAAATCACATTGTTGTGAGATACTATGTTACGCCTGTTAAACTGTGTTATCTGTGGACTTTTTCATAGATTTAACTAAAGCACAAATAGTTTGCTTTTGTTTGTTTTCCTTTTTTGTGTGATCCCTCCTAAAATGATCAGGTACAAGGACTGGACTGAAAATGAGTGAAATAGTAGCAGTCAGTGTCCATAGAGAAACTTTCAGAAAGCCTATTGCTCAAGACCAATGGACCATGTGTCTGGCTCCTTGGAAGCAAGACTAAAGAAATGAGTAGTAGCTTAGAACTTTTGCCCTGTGTGATATAATAAGTAAGTGGAAACTCATAAGCATCAAACCAAAGGTCAAAGAGAGCAAAACTTGGTTAACTGGAACATTGCTACAGAACTTCTATTATTTTTATGGATCAATATGCAAGTCATGGAGTTCATTATTTATATTTCAAATATGCAAGACAGGCTTTAAAATCATTATTAGAAAAAAAAACGTGGTTTGTAAATAAGAGATGGAGTCCTGAGGGAAAAGAATGAGTCAATCAGACTAACACTGACACTTTGCCTAGTAGCCATTTTATTTGTACTAAAACGAAAGGCAAGTTTCAAGGCTTATTACATAAAATAAGATGCTAAAATGAACTTAAATCTTACCCTTGAAATGATATTTATGGTAATCTGTGTCAGTACAAACTCATAAGAGTTTAGATATCAAGGAGGCTGTAGAGATTATTCTAAAATTCCTCATTTAACCCAGCTAGTAAAGTAATAGTGTACTATTTCCTCCATAGTGAGTTAATATTAGTATTGGAAACTACATCCAAACAATGATGGGCTTATGAATATTTTAAGCTATTTAAGGCATGCATAAAGGTCATTATCAGCTGAATCATTAGTTTGCATCCCTTTCTGGTTTGCTGCAGGCCTAATTAAATGGCTTATTAGAGGGCACAGAGATAAAGCACGGACATTAATCGGACAAACAGAAAACAATCAGCCACAGACAAGTCACACTGACAAGCAAAGATGAGCAAGAACTGAAACTGTGTGCGCTGTGTGTTTAGGCGATACACTGATTTGGTAGCACTTCTCTTTACTAAACAGCTAGCTATAGTTTACATGTTTTTAAAAAAAGATTTTTGTATTTTCTGGTCCAAGGTTTATAGCATATTCATTATTGCACATTAATTAGCTTAAGCAAACTCTCAAAGGCTGCAAAGAGTTTCAAAATAATCAGTGCATGCACATTGTGTTGCTTTCTTTGACTTAGGATACTCCATGTGTGCATAAGCTCTTCCTAATTTGCACTGAGGTCTGATCACAATGACAGCAATATAATGGAAGATGATTAAAGGCCTGTAAGTTTAACGTCATTATGCGGTAAATGTCGAGATACATGTTGCATGCTAGTACCAAAGCCTAAACACACTGAGATGCTTAGCCTGACAGTACTGGGGGAGAGGAGTGTATGACATGCAAAAGAAGTTTCCCAGGGGAATTAAAAAAATGAGCATATCATGTTTAGAGAACGCGCACCATCATTTCAATCCGACATTAAGCTACTTCTTCATTATATTTGGTAAAAGAATGGTGCAGAGGTGCCAAATTTTGAGGAATGGTGAAAAGATGTTGAATTATGAAAAATGACACAGGCAAGAAAAATGATGAGAAGGTAAACGGACTGGAATGTATTTTTTTTTGACTGGGACACACTGACAAAATCTCAAATTTCTTCGGGTGACCCTCTGTCGAGAGGCGCTACGTGAGAGACAAAGAACCTGACACTAGAAAGTGTGAAAGCAAAATACAACACAGGTGAAACACAAAAAGAAAGCAGGTGTGATATTTTGTGTCTCTTCCTTGTTCTCTTTGCTCCTCTGTTCAAAACAGGCTCTTTCTTGTGCTGATGATTAGTGATTCAGCATGTGTCTCTCACTCAAGGGTTTGCACCAAACAGTGGTGATGGCCTTTTGTTCGTCTCAGCCAGAGGCTGGCATAGAGGACGAAGAAAGCTGGTATGAATATGCATAACCTTCATGCACTAATGTCCACAGACAATCAGTAAAGAGAGGAGGGGAGAGGAGCATTGATGAACCTTTGTTATTACATAGTTTTTCCTAATCATGTTCTGATGTACTTTGGTTTGCAGCAATCCTCACACCTTTAGTAAATTCAACAATTTTCATTCAATCTTCTGTTTGAATTTTCAATATATGTCAAAGATTTTTTTTTTTTTTGGTCTGACCTCTGATGCTTGCTGTCCAACGTTCTAAATTCATGCGGCCAGATCATATTTCCAAGTTTATATATAATCACTTACTGTCACTGCAAAGAGGGGTTGCCATAGTAACAAGGCATGCATTTTCATTGAAGACATGTTTTCTCGGTGCTGTGACAAGCTGGCAACACCAAATAAGCCCTGTGTATTTTCACTGTATTTCTGATGGTCTTTTATATTCGTGGCGCGTAACACATCCTTCACACATGAAATCAGCAGAGTGGTATCTATGTTGGCTGTCACCATATCCTTCCAAGCTTGTCCTATGCTCTTCTAGTCACAACATGCAATGTCAAACACTTTCCCTGCAGGGAGTGATGGAAGGATTAAAATAAAGAGATTTGATTGTAAGTAAGACAGAAGACTCAAACTAAATTCCCAATTTTAAAGAAATTGATTGGATTCACATTTCTTTCTGAATCGAGTTGCCTCAGACTAAAAAAGTTCCCGTCTTCAAGTGGCGCAGCGTCATTCATAATAGCCTGTCAGTTGTACACACCGCCTCTCTCTTCTCGTATTGACCCTACAATCATCATTCCTCTCACCTTTTACTGTCTTTGTCCTTCCCATCTCCTTTTTAGTCACCTTCCTTCTAAACTCTTCTTTGTGTGCTCTCCTTCTCTTCTGTCCTTCACATGCTCTTCCTTTTCTTCTAACTCTTTCTACCCTCATTCCAGATTCTACCTGTGTACTCACATGCCTTTTCATCCTCTGCCCTTGTCATAGCTTTTCAAAACCTCCCACTCTTCCTTGCACTTCTATGGTCCATCTCCTCCATCCATGGCCTCCATATATTTGCCCCCGGGCAGCGCACCCCTGCCGAAATCCCCACAGTGGCTGTCCCAACTTACCCAGCAGGATAACGATGCACAGCAGGATGGCAATCAAGGCCCCCGTGCTGAGACCCGCTGATGATAGGAATGCTTCGCCTTGGCACATCCGGATCCTGCCATGGCGCTGGCATGGGCACACCCGCAGGGTCAAGGTGCTGGTTCCGCTCAGCGAAGGCTCCCCACCGTCCCACACTACAATGGGCAGCTCGTAGAGCTCCTGTGTCAGGTGGTTGAAACGGCGTCGTCTTGCAATAATGCTGGCTGTACTGTCTGTAAAAGAAAAACAAAAGTAAAGAGTTAATAAAAAAATGGTGTCCTTGGTTAAAAAGACTCATTCTCTGGTTCCTCTTTTTAGTCAGATGTCTCTTCCTGTGAAGTATATAATTTCCTGTTTATGTATAAGTGTCATTAGCTAAATACATTAAAAAAAAGCATTCACTGGGTATTGTGAATGCTATTTTTTCTTCTTCTTTTGAAGTATTCGAAGCTGGTCGATTTCTTACAAACTCTACAGCTTCCCTGTGTGCCAAAGCTAATTCATTTCAAAGGTATTCATTTACTATTTTAATGTGCTGCAAAAGAGCAGATCACCTTGGCCCTTGCAGAAACATTTCTGTTAATGAAACATGTTACTTAGATAAACAAAAGTAAAAAGGCTGGGGAAAAAAAGGAAATGAGGTAGACTTCTAGTAGGTTCTATAGCAAGGCTGAGCAATAAAACTGAAGCAAATGACAAGACACACAAAATCACTGAAAAATCATCTTTGGAAATTACATTAATACTTTACTAACCTTTACCCTGAATGTACCATTTTATAACCGTGTGCACTCACCACATCTATTGGACAGACTGGGGAGTATAGTAGCAAATATTTATTTTAATAATGAAATTACAGATATATAAAATCTAAGCGCTGGATTTACAAAGCAAAGTAAATTAGCAGGACACAAAAATTCAAACAACATCTTCCAAGAGTACAATCATCTTTAAACAAAGTTTACTTTCAATGAGTCAACACCATCAAAGTAGTGGGCCAAAATATAAGAAGAACCACTGAGAAAGCAAGTCATCTAATAAGAAAAATACATATACAATATAATGTAAGCTCAGGTTTACTTGGTGTATTTCTCCACTGGAAGAGTTTAGCAATTCAGATCAATGAAAGGTAATTGAAGGAAATTCAATATGAATTTGATAGAGAGCAAATTCTTCTCAAAGAAATTGTATTTGAGCTGTGTGTGATCTTGAGGGTTTAAAAAGTAATTCTCTGGATAATACTGGAAGCTCTGATAAAGGGCAAGATTCATATGCGAGGCTTGGTTTTCAAACATTCAGGATGACTAAGTGAAGAGCAACAGGACGGGATTCACCCATGCCAATAAAACACTTGTTTTGATGCCTCTGGCATTCCAAAAACAATAAAATTGCCGTAAACTGCCTACAACAAAGGATAGTAAATCAGGTTTGCATGACCAATTGGAAAACTCTCCTTCCAAGATTTTGAGCTCCAAAAAGGAAACTCCCAAAACGGCCAGCTGCATAAATACTTGTGTCTACGCCTTTAATCTGCAAAATTGACACAGTGCCTTATTAGTAAATTCCATTAATAGATTTTTAATGGGAACAGAGGGTTTTGAGGTGGCATCAGTTGCAGATTATTATGCAGATATATAATTATATGCTGCAGCTTCACCAAGCTTTAGAGATCTTTTATTTTTAATTCCTTTGGGATATTAATGACAACTTAGCTGCTGCTGGTATAGGTGTGTGCATAACGACAAATACATATTTAAAATATGAGCTACACATAAAACTGGATAGTTGTATTGTATATTCGATTTGGAAAAGGAATTTCCCCTCTTCCAGTGTAAGAGATGCATTGCAGGTTTAAGTAACAACTTAAGTGCGATACATACTAGTGCAAATCTTAATATTTGGCGGTAGATTTATGCATTTGAAGACAAACGTGCATCGGTGTGCAAAATCTGGAAACATTAACAGATGTAACATGAACACTAGGACAGCAGCATAAGCAGGACTTTTAAGGTATTGCACATAACTGGACGTAAGACATGTAGGTGTATAGTAACATAAAGATAATGATGATGATGTATCAAAGTACTATCCTTGAACAGAACCAGCTTTGCCATCCCTGTTCATTTTAGCTATAAGCATGGGTGAATCAGCTACCTGGATGAATAACTTGGGCCTCACATGACTGGCTACCCAGAAACTAGCAGATGACACATTGCATGCTGATACATATTCGTGCAATATTTCAGGTTTCAAAAATGCTGAATCGTGCACAAGGGCAACCTTTTCTCTGCACTCAGTGAAAACACCTCCGCCATGCTGTACTATCGCTCTGCTGCTCAGAGACCTCGCCTCCCACTCCAATCTCTGCTCCATCTATGAATAATTATAATGATCGACAGTTGGAATGACAACACGTACTTCAAGCTTTATTAAGTCAGACTCGCAGTATCACTGTATCAGCAAGCAGATGGGTGGGGGTTTTGAGAGAGTGCAGTGTGAGAGATGCAAATAACAAGAGAGAAAGATGGGGAGGTGGAAGATGAGAGCAGAAGAGGGCGATGCATGGGGATGAATGGAGGAGTGTATGTATGTGTGAGCCAAAGGAAGGAGTATTGAGGATGGAGAAGGAGGCTAAAGCACACAGAGACAAACAAGCTCTGTGTAAGTGATGTTCTCCAACAGAGCTTGTGCACTTTGAAGCACAGTTCCACAGCAGCATAGGTCCTTGTACAGACCACAGCGAGGAAGTTCGCATCAATTATGTCATGCTAATTTCACATTAAACCTCCTGTCATCACAGGTGGGTGGAGGAGAGCTCCGTGCTTGTTGATTAATACTGCAGCGAGAAGGGCCATCTGCAAGCACACCGAATCCACGTGAGAGGAAACACAGTACTCTTTCGTAAAGTCTCAGTTTAACCATGTGGCGTCTCCAATACCATGTGGCATTTCTTGCAGTACATGACAGGTGATCAAACAGCAAATGAGAGAAGATCTGGTTTTTAGGAAAGTATTAGGAAAGTAATATTTTGCTAATCACTAGAAAAAATGCTCCTTTTTTTCTGGTGTCTGCTACAGCATGGTGAAAGCCTCCTTACACTGGGTTTTAAAATGGCCTATTTTTTTATTTTTACTTTACCAGAAGCATTAGCATGATGTTGGTTATCACTTACATAACTTTTGTGCCACTTATTCATTCCAGTCTCTCCTTTTTTGAGATAAGGCATTTATTATACAGTGCATCAGAAATTTTACAGCAGAAAAAAGTAAGTTTCATAAAATGTGGTTATGATAAAATTTAAATAGCCAGTTATTTAAACTTTATTATTGCCTTATTTTGCTCTTAACCATGAAATGACAAATAACAGCATTAATATTAATCATTAGTTATGACACTGCTGCCATGACATTCTGATGGTATCAATACACACACACAATATTTTATGATGCACTTGTAATTGTTTAGAAATTGCCAGTGTCAGTTTGCACCAAGGTCCCCATTTGTGCTGTTGTTCTGTGAGAGATGTTGTGTTTGACATCTAAGGGTTAATAATGATTAATAACAAAATAAGAGAGTGAAACTGCTTTCTATTCAAACAGATGAAAACTGCAGTTTAATTCACTACAATGTTGCAGTTTATTATTCATGGTTATTATAAAGACCTATCAAATAAGTTTGGTAGACATGCAGAGATGATCAGGATAGTTAGTGGCAATGTCTTTACTCAATAATGAGTCAATTATGAACTCAATTGTGTGCTCAGGGTTGTATTTTCCTATTGGTAATGTTCATAGTGTGAATAGGGAATCCTTGTTCTGATGCTCTATAGAACATATGAAGTGTGCCTGAAAAAATAAAACAGAGCTAAAATAAACCAACAATAGACACATGCGACGCAACCACATCTCTGCAGACTTCACACTTGCCTACACATGCACTTACTTGGATTCCTTGTGAACTTTGGTGGGTGTGTGTAGGTGCCGCTGATGGGATTCAGCACGAACTTTCTTCTTAGCTGCCACTTGAAATTTAACATTGTTCTATAGTTCCACTATTTTGGGAAAAATATATTCTGGGTCACAGAGCAAACGTGGGTACTTAAAGTTAATGTTTACAGTCATTGCAGATGTTTGTACAGGCTTACACATACAAACAATAAGAAAATATGTTTATTTAGGTGTTACAGACTCAGCAATACTTTTATTAATTAATTTAAGGGTAAGTATGATGTGTCAGTATATTGAATTTGTGGCTACAATCTCACAGTTAATTCATAAGACAATAATATGAAACTCAGATAACAGTTTAATTTACAATATCAAAGAGTATTAAAAAACACTTTCTGATAAGGTTCAGTAAAGAAGTGTGTCAAAGTGTAAGGCGAGGAATCAAATCGGACAATTTTGGCACAAGGCACCAATCCCTGTGTCACCTTATAAATCACTCACTGCTGCTGAAACTTCTTTTACTTTGGATGCTGAGACTGTATCATTTATCACAGATGAATGACACTGGCTAGTTTCCAAAGAAAGGCAGAAAAAATAACTTTTTTAATGTGGTATGGTAGCACATCATAAGCACAATGTCTTATGACCTATTTAAACAAAATAGGTGCTTTTTCTTTTTTCCAAATAAGCTTTTATCAGAGAAAATAAGGTCACTTGAAATTGAGTGAATAATGCAGAAACACAGTTTTCTGCCAATTCAATTAAGGTTATAATTCACTGTGAAACTATAATGCTACCAAATATTTAATATTGTGGGAGGGCTTATATGCTCTGGCGTACTATATGAAAATACTAAAACTGTGAGGATTTTCATGTAGTGTAGCTCAAGCTAACCAGGTTAATGTCTGCTGGCAAGCAGTTTAACAACCAAACTACTGTCTGTGAAGGTTCTCAGTCATCCAGGTCATCGTAGTCAAAGGAGCTTGCAAAGAAAAGCGTCTGGACTTCTTTAAGTTGCTTGAAGACGTTTCA
>NW_005187438.1:1943315-1949170 GCF_000239375.1 Pundamilia nyererei | reverse complement strand
AGGTTACTGGGTTGAGAAACTGTACAATGAGACTAATCAGACTAAATATATAGGTTAGGTTAGATTTCAATCACACGCTCCTAGAGACATCTTTGTGACCTTCTGATAGCCACTGGTTGTAAGGGGAAAATGCTTGTTTGACAACTAAGTGCAGGGTTTCTGTCAGTTGTTGTGAAATTGATTTCAAAGTCTCATTCACACAGGCCTGGAGACTAAGTCAGGGGAAAGTGTTGTAAAGGAAAAATGTGCTTTGTATGACTGATTGGTGAGTGGAAATGACATTGATTGATAAGAGGTATACAATGGTGCACTAAAAGCCTCTTTTTGATTGGTAGCAGGTTGCCAAAGTAACCCGTGGTTCGCAAGGATGACACTGGCAGACTACTTGCTGAGTGACAGTGAAGTCCAGTGAAAATGGACAAGGCTTGCTTTCAAAGTAAAAGTTGTAGGTAACTACAAACATTTATTTTGGAGGTGATTGTTCTGTATCCACTTTGTATTGCACTTTTTGAAGTTTCACTGTAGTTTGGAGAATAAAAGGCAAGTGTTTTCAGACAGGTTGGCATCTTCCAAACTATGGGCGACCATGGGAATTTTGCAGAGGAATTCCAAGTAATCGCAAGGGGGATTTGCTGCACTGCCCTCTTTGTCATCCAGTGACACTGGTCACAGCCAGAGGAACTTACTAGGGGGATTATCGACTTGTGTCTAGGCTTATGTGACTGTGCCCTAACATATCTTTCTTGAAAAAATATAAGACATTTCATGCACAATCAACACTTCTTTCCATTGTTTCACATGACTCCTCATTATATTGAACAAAGATTAATGGGACTCAACTTAATTTAAGACAATATGTTCAGTGACAACAGATAGCAGTGTGTTTGAGTTTACGGTTATCATGTGTGATGAAGGGTTGTGTTTTGCATGTTTAGTTAATTATGGGTTCATCTTTTTACTTTTGCAGGATGCCGTTGTGCACCTCTTTGTTACTGCATCACATTTGTTCAATTGTAAAACGTGACTGTTGTGGCCTTTCATGATAACATAAGCTTATGCATATGAGTTTTTGCCCCCATGATTTTGTGTTAAGTTTAAAAAATGGACCCAGTTGCAAACAAAAAAGCTAGACTGACTGGCAGGAGGTATGACTAAAAGGAACTCTAATCTCAACATTGTGAAACAACAAAAGAGCCTGCAGCAGGGTTGCAGGGGGAAAGAAATCCACAAGGAAAAAGCAAATTTTCAACAGGGGAAAAAGACTAACTCAGGAAACACACAGAGGGTGCACAAGTGCTTGACAAAGACCTACAGTAGGAAAGACACACAGAGAAACTACACACTGGGGAGAAGAGCGATAAGACAGATAACCTTAAACAGACACTGGTGAGGTTGGGAAGAGAAGAACATGAGGAATTAAAAACCTGAGGGATCAGCCTTCGAAATAAAAGAATGGAAGTAGTTAGGAGAGTTAAGAAAATATAGATGAAAAAAACAAAACAAAAAACTCACAGACACAAGGGCAAAGCCAAGAAAATGTTACGACTGATCATTTAGAAAAACCAATTGAACTTCAAATGAATAAAAGGAAAACTAATCAAATCTTTCAGTGTGAGTTTGTGACAGCGTTTAGTTGTTTGCTATAGGTTTTGACAAAGCAGCATATGACAGGTCTACACAAACAATGCTGTTTCAGCAGATAATAGGTGCTTGGGAATCTAGCAGCGTGACACCAATTGCAAGTGAAGTGTGAATGACATAAAAGCTAATTAAACGTCCCATATTGCTGTGGCGTGACAGCGTTACTTTCAGAACGGCTGATTAACTGAAATATTATAACGGCTTCTGTATAGTGGAAGAAGATGCTTTCAGAAATCGATTGATCTATTTACGTATGTGGCTTATTCAGAGATGATAGCCTTAGTTTAATTGCCTTTTTAGAAGAAAATGCCATCACAATGTGACAGATAACAAGATCAAAGAGGCATTCAATTTTCAGTCATTGTAATGTAGGCACAGTCAAGTTGACTATATTTAAAGGGCTTTTAACAGAATAGGTTTGTCACAAAGTGCTTTCCCAGAGCAGCTGAGCAGAAGCATCCCCTTGCTTTTCAGCTTTAATGGTGCCTAATACGCTGTAGGAGTTTGACCTGCAGTTATTGTAGTGCATCCACCACTTCAGCTGCATCAACACGTCTGCATGACAGCTCAGTATTTCAGGTGTCCTGGCTTCAGCTCCACTGCAAGCAGAAGGCACTGATCTAATTTTAAGACTAAATCTGTGTTTTCCTTTTTAGCTAAAAATCCTCACTCAACCTCTTTGCTGATGTGATTTTGTGAAACAGAGTCAGTGCTGTTGCATATCTCTGCAGGAAGCGCACTAGCAGTAACATGATATTAGATGTGATATGGTGAAGTAAAGAAATAGCTTGATGGAAAAAAAAAACCCAAAACACACACAGAACTTTAGCTGTCATCTTCTTTTCAAGTGAGTACTAAATATCAGGAATGAAAGGGTGGATTCTAATTGGTTAATTAGTTAAAAATATATCAGTGAGTCCAGCTGAACCTGTTTTTCTCACACACAAATCTGGGCACAAAGCCACCATAATTCACGTTTCATGGCGATCCATTGTGCAAATGGTAACTGAGACGGAAAGGAGGTCATGAGAGAGTTAGCCGTGTGAGTGACTGAGAGGGATTTTCATCAGTTGCACAACAACAGAGGGGGGTATTAGGCCTTGGCAGAGAGCTGCTACCAACTGTTGGTCTGCTACAACAGAAATGAAAGAAGCTGCTTTGAGTGTGAAGAGCTTACTTTAATTATCAGACAGTGGAGTCAACAGTATGGCTCACTGTGCCTCGCTCTCTCTCTCTCTCATATATCGTGAGCAGGCAGATACCTTCTAACACAGAGTGCAAGCAAAAAGCTACGCATATGTTTTTTACACCATTTTCTGAGTGCAGCACGTGTAGGCTCTAATATTTGAGCGAACTGAAACCACATGAATTCTGAGTCCAGCAGCTTAACATTTCAGAGAGCGATTTATGCAGATGAGAGACAACTTTAGAATAAAAGGTGATATGAATCATTCTAAGTGGACAAGGAATTGTAGTATAAATGAGTAGGCAAGCGAATTAAAAGATCAGAAAGTGCCAAATGGTAAGCTCAATGCTATGTGGGAATAGAGGCACATGTGCTTCCGAGAGAACTTGGAGGTGTCAATCCTTCATCTGGACAACTGCACATCTTGAGTTAAGATAGTCATTAGTACTTCTATGCTAACATAATGGGGAAATACTAGGAGGTTTGAAAGTTACAAATTATGATTATTGTATAACGTGTAATGTGATTTTCTTCCTTTTGGTATAATGTATCTCTAAAAAACTCTTTCCATGCCATAACACATAATTGGGTGATCCTTTATGGGATTATATAAAAGATCTACTATGTCAAAAACCAAGAGCCTCTGAGATGGTATGCACTCAAATCTCAACAAAATCTAAAATGAAAAGCACTATTACTCAAACAGCATGAAAAAACCCTAACTCTTGCCATCGATCCTTCAAGAATGAAGAGCTCCTTTTATTTAATGCTTTGGGAATATTTTACTGCAGACGGTTCTGTTATAATAAATCTAAGAACTTTTGAAAGAATCATTTTGCAAGAGTGAGAAATATTTTCAAATGATGGGTATGTGGACTGGACGTGTAGATTTTCAAAAGCTTTAAAAACTTGAATGATGCAGTCTTCGCCAATCTTAATAGTCACAGGCATGCATTACCCATGAAGCACTAGCCTCTAACACCTGGCTCCAGGAAGATGCCCTGGTTTCTCTAATACAAGCAGATCTTTCAAAAGACTCAGATCCAAGAAGGGCTTTGAATCACTCTTATCTGTAACGTGAAACCAATTTACCCTGTTATACCCTATCAGGAGCTTTTATCCCTACACAGAAAAGCTGCCAGGACCAAAGGTCTGTAAATCACTGGATTAAACTTTTACAGTGAAGCAGGCACCAAAGAAAATGTTGACTGCCCCTTTCACCTCACTATGCATTTACACTTTGATACTGTCTGCTGTGAAGAGCATCATTTTATTTCTAAAGTTCAAAACCATAAAATACCCCTGTCACAATAAAAAAAAACAAAAGCAAAGAGCAAAGCAAAGAATTACTGTCTCACTGTGACAGCTTGATGTTGTCCCTTTTCTTAGCTTTGCATTAATAAATAATGTTAACAATAACAATATTAATAATAATGAGTTGTTTAAAGAGACACCCTCCCACTGTGTTTGGCATATTCCAGGTAATACACTCAAGACAAAAACACTTCCACAAAGAAATTTAAATTAATAATAGCTCCTTTGGCAAGTGTCCTTTCTCCTCTGTCTCCCAGGTGCATCTCAGGAACATCAATTGACCAGAATCAACTGATTTCCAGTGTTTAAAGCTCGGATTAGTGACTGGCTGGTCATCCTTTCATACAAGCGACCCAATACATGGAAAATGTGCACTGTGACAGAGGTAAACAGTCGCACAAACACTCACAGCTCCATGCTACGCTGTTAGCGCGAAAGTGAACGAAGAAACAAAGTTTGCAAATGCACATGGACAGTTTAATCAAGCTAACAAAGGAAAAGTGGCTAACACTAAAGCTATCGAGAGCTCAGAATCAGCCACAAGCCAGCAGCGAACAGTAAAAGATGAAAGCTGCCACGAATAAAAATTCTAGAGTCAAGAGAAGAACTTAGCTTTGAAGCATTTAGAATAAAAAGTGAAGAGAAAGGGTCAATGTCCTGTTACCTGGTGAAGTTATAAACATATTGGAAAATGATGTGTGACAGAATCTGGTTTTTGTTGTATAAATCTGATGCACCTGCTTTTGATCGGTAAGGTAAAATATGTCAGGTAAAGGCAGGTGTACAGCAATTCATTTTCAGATCCTTATTTATGTTGCTTTTCAGTAGGATAACAATATATTGTCAGTTGTGAGAGTGAGAGAGGATCCTGTAAGTTATTTGGGGGAAATTGTTAATTTTAATAATGTCTTTGTTATGAAAAAGTTTCCACAGAGAAAAAGTTGAGTTTTGTTCATATATGCTGTCAGTTACTGTTTCTTAGAAATAAAACTGAAATCAGCGAAATTGGTATAGGCAAGTCACACTAAGAGTATATTTGAAATCAGCCAAGAACATTTTGTAATCAGTGCATGTTTAGTACAACTCCAAGAGCTAAGTTTAATCCTTTGTTCCAAACAGGAACTGGCCCAAACACAAGACTACTAAACAACCAAGCCACATGTCATAAAACTCTGTAGAGAGAAGCAACATGGCCCAAAGCAGAACCTATATAGTTCTGTTGTAGTTCTAGATCACTTTCTTTCAATTTTGTTTAGGTATGGGCATAAAATTTCAGCTTATACTTTAACCACATTAACCACACAAGGTGCCAACACTGAAGAGTGCCATCAAAAATAAAATTAATCCACTGCGCATTTCAGTAACTCAGATGCCAAGAGTGAAGCCAGGAAAACTTGTTTGCTCACAACATTTGGAAGAAGAAAATTATATACTCCTAATGAAGCCCTGCAGGCAGTTTGTCTGCGCCGCTTTCTCCCTTTGCCGAAAACGTTGGGCTTTATTACCTGGCAGGCTTTTAATGTGCACAAAAAAGGAATGTAACACCCTAAGGTAAAACCCAAAAACGCTAAATATGGTCACTTCAACACAGCATATGGCAAATCAGCAAGAGATGTTTTTGTGACAGTGGAGGTGTATGTCTTCATACCCTTTAAAGTGACAAAAATAAGAACTATATTTAACAAGTGTTTTTCCAGGACAGTTACACACACAC
>NW_005187438.1:1938560-1943274 GCF_000239375.1 Pundamilia nyererei | reverse complement strand
ACACACACACACACACACACACACACACCGACATATCTAAAACAGTTGTAGGATTTATAGCAAACTCAAACTTTCTGGCTTCCTCTGAAAAACTCTTGCACCACACCACTATCTGGAGGTTCAATAGCTGACTGCAGAGCTGCTCTGTATGCATGTCATGTGTAAAACTGCTAAAAAAAACAGGAGCCAAATTAACTACTTATACTGTGTATCCACTGAAATGTTTTTTGGAGCAGTGCTAAAGTCGATCTTTGCCCTGTTTGATTTATGTACCCCTTAGGTGTGGAGGTGGGCAGGGAGTGAGGGATGTCTTTGAGTGCCACTTACATGAATGCAGCAAAACTTCCCTCTGCACTTTAATGTAGTTGAAGTAGGCAAGGGAATTCTTGTGGTGGGAAGTAACTGGACCAAGGGCTAAACAGACTCATCTCTGGTTATCACATTGATTTTTTTGATCTCTCTCATACTACCTTCCTCTCTGTTTTTATGCCCCTCTCTGGCTCAGAGATTCTTCTGGAGTGCTGTGAACTCCTCTTCTCAGTGGGAAACTGTGAGATCTTCAGGCTGAGAGCTTTTAAAAGCCTTGTGATTGCAGACCAACCCAGGGCTAGGTATTCCCCTAAGACTGAAATTGTTGCCATGGTAACACCCACTGTTGGCCCTGGGCTGGAACAAAATAATGCACACATGAGGTGGAAAGAGAGTGCCTGAGCAGGTAATCCATTTGACAACACAATGCTCAAACATGCCAACCCTCTATGATGCTTATGTTTCATGCAAACCTGACTCGCAGTAGGTACTACTGGCAGCATTTGAGTCTTCAGATGCTTACCATACCCAGCTGACAGAGAGAATATTTTTATTGCACCTCCAAGGTGCTGGAATATCAGTGCAGCTTATTGGATCTCGAAGCGTGAGCAACGAGGATATCTCTGTAGGCAGAGTGCAAAACTCATAAGGAATGCAAACAAACATATTGATCACTTTGATTACCTTCATTGTCCTTAAGGGTAAAGTTGGGATTAACTGGTAGCTGGCTTGGTGAAGCAAAGGAAAACCGCTGTCCGTTGGCAAAGTCATCCTTATCCACTGCTGTGACAGTCTGGATCACCTGTTGTTCACAAGACAAAGGATAAATCACGTTCCAGTGACGATACCTGCAACATTTAATTATCTGCCACACACTAACTCTGATTGCACAGAGGACAAGGAGCTGATTTAGTTTCTCTAGCATGTCTTGTGATTTGTTGATCATAATTAGTCACAGTCAAGAGTGCCTCTGACCTACAGCCAAATGCTCATGTAACTATTTTTTCTTTACTTGTGTGCGGTGCTCGAAGGAGACTATCTAGTTGTGACACTTGCATCTGAGAGCTTTTGGCTTGTGCAAGAGGGAGCTGGACTCTAACAATGAAAGACGTGCTCTCGGGGCAACCTTACTGCCACTTCTGTCAGATTACTACGCTTAATTGGTAAAAGACACAGCGAGAGCGAGGAGAGATTGTGAGGAGAGAAAACAATGACCTGATACCCTCTGTCACCGAGAAAAAGTTTAAATGTGAGATTAGGGGCATTTTTTTCTTCTTCTCCTGGTGCACTTGCTCAAGCCTCTGTCCTTTGTGTCTATTTGTACTTATGTGGATGTCATGCTTGACAGAGTGGCTGAGTGGAGCGGAGCTCTCTTTCTTCAAAGGGCTCAAAAGCTAAGTTCTAATTGTTGTCGTTTTAATCAGTGTGAGAAAAAACAGACACATGCTAAAAAGATCATTCTTAAAACTCAGTGGGATGTTTGCAAACAAGATGGAGCTATACAATTTGCTGTCAGCATGAAAATGTCTGCATGGTTTGATAGCGGGTGCAAATTTGTCTTCCGTTAATCCATTGTTTGGCAGATAGTGACAATCAGCTCTTATTGTAGGCATCTTTTGGACTGAACATGCCCAGTGGTCTTTGATCTAATTAGTAAATTAGTTTAGTGTAAATAAATAAATAAATCCTACATGTCACAATGTCAAATTATACACCAGAACAGCCCAGTGACTGCTGAAGTGAGAATTCACACTGAATTTGTTGCATTGAAAGAGTCACCTATAAAACTAAACAGCCCATCTTGAAAAGTGTTATCATCCCTACTTTTAAAAGGACATGTACACTGCTTAACCACCACCTAATGTAAGGTTTATGCCACAGCTGCACTAAATTAAAAGTACTTCTAATTACTAAACTCGTGCTTCATGTTTATGTAATGATTAATCCACCAGTATGTGCAAGCTCTTTAATTTAAATTACATTTCTAATGCTAAGATGTAATTATTGTTGCCATTCATGGATTTTCAAATATACAGTTTTACAAAAAAAGCCAAAAAATAGTAAAGAACATTATTACATTTTCAATTATTATTGCTATAATCCCTAAACAGAAAACAAGTGTCTTAGTAGCTGAATGTAATTTTTAATTTTCAACATGTTTCTAAAATATTTGTGTTTTGTTATTGGTCTAATAAATGTGTTAAACACACGAGGTCACTTATACAAAAGTCAAGCATTTTTACTCCTTTAGCAATTGGCCAGTATTGCTGTAACAGTAACTCATTTTTTTATTCTAACCATGGGACACCTCAAGCTTTAAAAAAATCAGCTTAAACTTAAATGTACCGTAAAAGGCAAAACCGTGCTCAGTTAGTAAAAAAGAACTATATAAGAACCAGGGGGGCAGGGATAGCTCAGTAGGTAGAGTGGTGCCCCCATGATCGGAAGGTCGGGGGTTCGACTCCACTGAACGGCTACCCTGAGGTACCCCTGAGCAAGGTACCGTCCCTACACACTGCTCCCCGGGCGCTGCATTGGTGGCTGCCCACTGCTTCACTGGGTGAATGGGTTAAATGCAGAGGAACTCTTTCCCTATGGGGACTAACACGCACACTTTAACCAGTTCCCAACCATTTAGTGTGTACCACTAAATATAACTTATATATATATAACTAAATATAGGTGTGATAAAATGTTACTTCTTTATTGGCAAGAGGTATTGTGTCAAAATTTTGATTGTCATCTTCCAACAAATTAAAAAGAAAAAAATCGAATTGCTGTGGTATTAAAAAGAAATACAAACATATTCTAAAACATTAATGAGAAGCTCAGTTTTTAAATGCATTGTCTTCTGAATAGTGGTATCCTGCTGTCTCATTCGGTGCATTATAATACTTACCAGTTAATCCCCTGAGCCAAGAACCCTCAGGCAACAATGTAACCTTAATACAAATTTAATACAAACTTTCATTCGAACTTTTCTTCAAACTTTTCTTCCAACAGCTCAAAACTATTAAAAATGTATTTAGTTGTGTCTTCCTAGTCTTTACTTCATCATCCTTTGCCGAACCAGCCTTTCAGCCATTTTCCATGCTGCTGATCGCGCTGTATCTCAAAAACCTTCTTAATTTGAATGAATCAAAGACTACTGAGCGCAAATTGGAATGAGCTTCGATTTAGAGCTGTCATGGTTTGCTGCTGAGATACTCATTTTGAATGAGGGATGATTAAGCAGCTCTCTCCAGTGCCTTCGCAGTCTCTTATTGCTCAGCTCTCGGTGAGCAACCCGAACTGCTGAGGGAAACAACAGTTCGGTGCAGAATTCATGTAGCCAGGGAAATGACTGTGCTTAATGGACAGCGCCCAACACTTTACTTCTGAGGTGTTTTTGACTTGAAGGAATGTTTTAATGTTTGAAGTCAGAGATGTAGAGGGGAAAAAAACCAAAAAACGGAAATAGTGTTTTTGTGTTTTTCTAGGCGAGTCCCCGACACTTACCTGTCCCGGTCTTGAGCTCTCACAGACAATAACTTCCTCATCTGTTGCTATTTCTGGTGGATTGTCATTCACATCGAGGACCTGAACAGTTACAGGAACGTGACTGAGAAGGCTGGGATTGTCTGAAGCAGAGAAAGAAAAGAAAAAGAGACAAAAAAGATAAAAGCCAAGCGTGAACCTTAATAGCAAAGTGAAACATTCAACATTTCAAACTAGGGCATGGTGTGCTCTTCCTGTTAGATTGTTTATGGGTTTTGTCTGTCGGTTTGTCCTTATAAAAGCACTGAGGGGTGCAATGCTGCACAAATCAACTTTGTTTATTAAAATTGATATAATCATGGCATTTTTTTCAGTTGTAGTTCTTGGTTATAATACATAACCCATCTTACATGCAAAATATTCACTTTGAAAGATTAAAAAAATATACTCAATGGTTAATTTTTAAAGTCAATTTAGTGAAACATTTTTTTTACTATCTGTGTAATGTGAAGAACATTAGTATTTACAGGATGTTACAGGTCCAAGACTGCAACATTGTCTAAGAAAAAGGCTTTTATGACCTACGAAGACCAGCTGAAACAGCATCAGTACTAAGCAAAAAAAAAAAAAAAAAGCAGGGCTAAATGTACTGTTATAATGCAAGTGTCTGAAAATGGCAGATTGAGCTACTCTTATGACTGGGAGTATACAGGTCACATGTAATTTTTCTCTGGCCCCACAGCAAGGGCCCTTGAGCAATCTAGTTAACCTCAGCAGCCTGCAGCCCCTCTGTCACTGACAGAAGAGTTGTTTTGTAGCTTCCAGGTGCGAGTATGTTTTACATTATGAGTGTACCAGAACAGTGCTGAAAAATAGCATGCTTCCTCAGCAGAACCTTCAGTGAAAGAAAAAAAAAGTATATATATAT
>NW_005187438.1:1918047-1938499 GCF_000239375.1 Pundamilia nyererei | reverse complement strand
ATATATATATATATATGTATACACACACACACAAAGTTAACGCAGGTGTTCATGTCTTTGATTTAAATGAATGCTCCTACATCTTTACTTACTTTATCTTGTGCAGCATTTTTTTCACCACTAATTGAAGATTTGACTTTGCACCAATGGTATTCCAAGACAATATTTCCACCATAAACTACCAATTTAAACCCCCAAACACTAAAATGTTACTTTATCATACGTTCATCCTCTAATTCACTTTCTCAGTTTGGACAGTCCATCTATTCCCACGCCTTTTCAGGATAAAATCTCTACAGGATGGTTCGCAGTGAACTGTTTGGTGCTTTGTCTCGATGACACTGTGTCCTTGCTCATTCAAAGAGGTAAAAATTTATCATTCTGCCTTTTGACAGTGTCTTGGCATGTAACTGTATCCTTGAATACTAAAGAGAAGTTAAAAGAAACATTAGCATTCAGAATCCCACTCGCCTGGCAAGAGATTTGCCTAATTGTGATTACAAATTATCCAAGTTACCTGATAGCAATTGGAGTTAGAGGGGCATGTATTGATTTAATTAATTTTCACTGCAGGAAAGGACACTGAAACAATTGAGACTAATTTGATTTTTTTAGTTAATTATAAGAAAAAATTATACTGCACATTCTAATCAATATGCAAATATTATCCTTCACTGTTGTTTTCTCAAGTCTTCAGACTGTTAATTCCATTACTTACACTGGACTGTTTAAATCTGTTGATTATTTTTGTATTGCTGTTAATAATCCCATTTAGGCATCTTGGTGCACTGAGTTAAACGTGGATAAAATATAAACAGTCCACAGACTGCACACCTTTTTTGGTTAACTACAAAACTTTAATTACTTGACTTTAAGCAGTTTTCCTAATAATGATTAAAAAAATAATTTTCCCTTTTTATTTACCATTCAAATTACATTTGATTTTTGCAGCATAGCTCAAATAACACACATTTATGGTCTGTATGTCAAAATAAGAGGAATATAAGATTTTATATATTTAGAAGTTGGTACACCTGTTAGCCATAATATGATTTTATTAACTAGTTTTCAATCGAAGACCTGGGTAGACCTGGGTAGAACAAGTATATTTGTTTGTATTCCAAACATTTAATATAGAAAATTAAATAACTGCTACAAATCTGCAGCAATGAAAGTGTCCATTAACATACACTGTACTGATGCACCTTCAAATATGATTATCTACATGCATTTTTTGCTCAGTAGATAAATGGAAACTGTTCAGTGCAGATTCATGTGCTCATTCCTTTTGGAACCTTTTATTTTGGTGATATTGATTTGGACTCCAATTTTACCCTCTGTCTGAGTATATGATCCCCGCAGGGTGTCTTGTTATCTGGTGGGAGAGCATTTAAGAAAAAAACAAACTCGGGGTAGAACTACAGCACACACCTATTTTGTAATTTCTGCTTTTTGAATCATCTTGCTGTCATGACACAGAACTCAACCATAGTTTGAATGTGATTCTGATTTATAATGTCTCTTATTAGCTTGAGGCAAAACAAAACAAGAGTGGAAAGATTGATCAATCTCTTGAGTGCCTCTTTCAACCGAATGCATTACAGCATTTTCAAGTGTTTATGACTGTTCAGTTCATTATGTGCAGTGCATCTCCCAATTTGCTTATTTACATTTAACAAACAGTACATTTAATTTTTATGGATTTATAAAACAAAAAAAATCCACTTTGTTAAATACTATAACTGTAAAATTAAAGTTTAATTAACTACCTGAAATTGTGGGGCTACAAGAAAAGGCAAGTTGTTACTTCATATAAGCTTTGTTAAGATGAAGCACAGCTGGTATCACCACTACCCACTCATGAACATTCACATAAGAGTAAACAGATGTACCAGTGGCATTACATTTACTTACTCTTGTAAACATTTTGTATACGGAAAGCAACCTGGATACCTACCAACCTCCGAGGCCATAACAGTGATGTTGTGCCAAGGCATATCTTCCCTGTCCAGGGGCAGTGTTGTATATATAACTCCACTGTATTCGTCGACTCTGAAATAATTTATACCTTCCTCTTTTCTGTCCAAGAAGTATCTATTGAAAGAAAAACAAGATTGCATTTGATGTTATGTATACATTTGGAATGTGCAGTACAAACCCACAGCGAAAACCCTCTGTTAGAGATGTCAGTGTTGTCAGGATAAGGATATCTACACACTGTTCTTTACATTGAGATGTCAGAAAGTTTTTGAAATGCTAATATCTTATTGTATTCTAGGAAATTCAAAATGCTAAACAGACTTGAGCATAAATGACAATCACTCTTCACATGGCCAAAAGTCTGAACGCACCCCTCACTTTTATTTTGCCAGTAAAAAGGTGAATAAGAACAGCAATTTATTTATTGTGCATTCATACATAGAAATACATTGAATAAGGCAAAACCCAGAGTTTGTCCAATTCTACAAGTCTCCCAGTTCTACCAAGCTTGAAGTAAATATTTGGTACGACCACCTTTATATTTCATGTTTGTTCGTTTTTTTCTATCCAGGTATGTTTGTTTAGAACCATTGTTGTGTTGAGAAATGACACCATTGCCAGTCAAATCTTCTGCATGGAAAATCAAAATCGGAAAGTATATGTTTTCATTGATTCCATCAATTCTGACAAGACCCCCAACATCACAGGCTGAAAGGCAGGCCCAAACCATGACAGAACCTCTCCCGTGTATAGGGAGGTCACTGTTGAGCCTCTGTCCTTACCTCAGTCTATTCTTCCTGTTTCCCTTGTCTCTTTGGAAAGCCTTTTCCTATTTCTTGAGCCTAGAGAACTATTGGTCAAGATCACTTTAAAAAATTATAAACATTACAAGAAAGTCTTGGAAACAAAGCATAAAGAAATAAACACTAATTTCTTAAACACTAATCTAACATTTCAGTATTTCATTAACACTACGCCACAGCAACGTGTTTATCAACAACCTAAAATCTCTAAAAGTGCCATTCTGTACTAATTTTGTTCTTCGTTTCCTATTCTGTGTGTAAAATACTTTTAATGTATAATAAAGAATTTTAAAACTTTAAGTATTTACTTAACTTACCTAAATTGCATAAATTTAAATGGCTCGTAAGAAACATTAAAACAAAACAAAAATATATGAGGTCAAATCACAAAAATCAAAACTGCATCTGTTTTTAATAGGTGGTCTTGTTTTCCATCCCTTTACCATTCTCTGTGCTGCTGCTACTTTTAGATAATTCTTATTTAGTCCTGTCCTGACCACTTGCACATTTGAGAAGCTTGCTGGATCTCACCCAATGTGACAAGACAGCAATGCTTCAACTTTAATGCCATATTGAGGAAGAGGACAAACTTGCAGGGTGAGTACAGCAGGTGGCATGGAAAGATTGTTTCGGCAAGGCCGAAAAGCTCTGGTATTTTCATTGCCTTCTGCTATGGTAAACAATGGCCCACACCGCATGTTGTGCTCTTCCCAGATGCCTTAGGACATTACAGCTGTACCCTGTTTTAACAATCTGACCTCAGGGGATGAATTCCCTGTGCACAACTCTGTATTTGGAAGAAATAATGATGCTCATGGTCAGTTCCTGACCTTGTGTGCCACCTTTAGGCTTGGCCTTCACATTCATTCATGGAAAACAAATAAAAAAGAAAAACAAGAAAAGAAACAAGTCTGGTGTCAGAGTCCTGGAGCTTTTATTACCAGTGATTATTCTCGAATCGTGACATTAAGGGGTTAGTCTCACACACTGTTTGCTCATTGAGGTGAAATTGCAAATGCACAAGGGTAAGTGGCTAGAAAAATCTAAAATCTGCAGGAACATGTGAAGTAGAGCTGGGCGATATGAGATTTTTTCATATCACGATATGTTTTTTTCATTTCAGGCGATAACGATATCCATCACGATATAAGCCAAATAACTATATTTGTAAGATTTAAATGTGCCGTTGCTCACAAGTAAAATGTGAAATAATCAGCAGCTTGTTTTTATTTAAATATTTATTTCCCATAATAAGTTCAACAGGGTAGATGTACTTAAGGAACATGAGACTTTTTCAGATAAATAAAGGCAAATATTGCAAACTACACAAAAGGCAGCCGCTAAAGCGTCTAAGTTTCAAAATAGAACAAACGAAACAGACTAAACTGTCAATTCCACTTAGAAACAAAGTATTAATTCTACAAATAAATCTTAGTTTGTTTTACAGAAGAACAGACAAAACTGACTAACTTTTGTCAATATCAAATAAACTGAGAACTAAAAGGAAATTCTCAATCTCTCCTTGTTGTATAGCTTAGCTTTTCAAACAGTTTTAACAGTTACTTTAGTCTGACAAAAGCCGAATGACGAATTAGCGCTTCCAGTCAGAGACAGAGGCTACGTCCACACGTACACGGGTATTTTTGAAAACGGAGATTTTCCGTTTTCGTTTTAAAAAATAATCCCGTCCACACATAAAGGCAGAAATGAAGGAAAACGCTGCTATGAACATGCCAAAGCAGCAGGTGGCGCTAGATTCCTAACCGTGCCGAAATGTTGGCCAATCAGAAGTCTAGAAGCCTCGGTGGCAAAAAGTAAACAAAGCTGGGGCATAGAAGCAGAACAGAGTCGTATGTGTAGACGGACAGTAACTGTCATTTCACCGAAACAATAACGTGGCGCACAGTGTGACGCATGCACCAGTTTATTGTATTTCCAGACTTGCTTTCGGCACATTTACAGTGCACGCTACTCTGTTTTTTGTCAGACTTGAAATAGCCGAAATACCTTCACACTACGGAGCTTCTATGGCTCTTCTGTTCGACAATCTCTCCGGCATTGGAACCATCATCTGTTTTCTCTTCGGTCACGCTCGGTTGATTTTTCTAGTCGGCACACTCATTTCCTCCATTACGCGCTGGCTCCATTACCCGCTGGCTGCTTCCCAAACAAACACACGTGCGGCTTGGCACTTGTGCTGTACGTAACAAGTCACGCGACGTGACGCTGCGGCTGTGATTGGTTCGGCTCTGCGCTACTGAATTTGGATCGGCTGACCTTTTTTTTTTTTTTTTAAGAGAACAAGAGCGGCGAGGTCTATCGCGATAGCTTAATTTCTCTATCGAGTAAAAGTTATATCGCGATACATATCGTTATCGTTCTATCGCCCAGCTCTAATGTGAAGCAGTCCAGAGTTGCACAAGGAACAGACATTTCATAAAGAGGAGATCAGCAAAATTTTAATTAATTGATACCAAACCTGATGGAATTCCTCCGGTCATACAAAAAATAACTAAAATAAGACAACATAAATAAACTCTTTTAAAGTTGGTTCCTCAAGTTTGCATCATTTTTCCAACACAATCTTGATAATGTGATTAGGAGATTAAAAAAACAAAACAAAACTCTTGGAAGCTCCTTTAGACCCACAGATGACAATACACAACCACCATCACTGAGCGATACTGGTCAAGCGTACACCAATCCATCCATCTATTTTCTGGTTATCCAATTCAAAATCACCAGGGCGTGGAGTCTATCCCTGCTGCATCTTTGTGTGTAATTCTTTTAGTATCCTTTTCAGTACCAAGTTATAGAAGCCTCAGGATATTATGCAAGGGCATTGTGTTTTGACCCTGGCTTAAAGTTTACCAAGCCAGAGTCAAAACACTATGCAATAAATATCTATTTGTTTTTGTTTATGTCCATTTTATGTTTAAAAAAAAACCAAAAAAAAAAAAAAAAAGTAAAACAAAACCCCGAATTAATAAGATTTAGTAAAGCACAACAAGAACAAACTGACACACTGACGTGACTGAAGTGGAGAGGCAGCGTGAGCCAAAGGAGACATATTTATGCTCCTGTGATTTTCAAAGCCTGGTACCTCCACTAAAGCACATGAATAGAATAATCCCTACAGCTTTTAAATGGACTTTAGGTCTTGACAGAATGTTCTGAAAATACACATTTCTAAGTCAAGAGCAATTATCTTCAATATTTAATAATAACAAAAGGCAGTGTTCTCCTGGCAATGTTTACACTCTTGTAATGGCTTTCTAGCGACAGTGTTATCAAACTGAATGCAAAGGAGTCTGTGGAATACAAAGCAGAAATGAGCTCCAGTGCTTCTCAAGAGTTCAAGCACAAAGTGAGCATTGACTACGTATTCCCTAATTTATCTCTTAATGACCTATTTATACCTTTAATCCAGCATTCATTCTCCTGTGCAATATACCCTTAAGTCGACAATTTTCAATCGACATGAGAGGTAGAAATGCAGTGGGTTTACTGATGCCAGGATTGCATTTATTGAATATTTGAGCTCAGATTGCCAGTGTTCCTGGAACCTGCATGTTGTCATGATTTATTTAATATTTTCAGGCTCATAAGAGCATGACATCCTTTCAGCTGTAAAAGTAAAGGTCTTCAGAAGAAAAACCTATAGTTTGATGGCATGTCAGATAACCACAGTGAAACGTACACAATGCACAACACTAAAAATATGTTTTGTTCTACTTTTTTTATTATAAACTGCCAATTGTTTAACTAAGCATTTAACCTAAGATTTCACTGTTTCCCGTCTTACTTTAATGAGTCTGTTTGATACTACAATTGATGCAGTCAGTTAATACTGGCTGAAGATGGGAGTCTGTGCTGTGAGTAATGGTAACTAGGCCAAAAAACTTTTCAAAACTATTCCTAATAAATATGATAATGTATAAGAGCAATCAGAGGTAAAGACCTCTGGAAAACTCATTTGATTATTCAGATGTCAATTTCAAACCATTTCCCAACATTTCAAATGTCACTTCAATCACATATTTATTTCATTGCATGCATGGGCAGACTTCTGATGATCAAAGAGAGGCAAACACTGCTGAATTTTACATTCTGATGCAGACACAAGAAGCAGAGGCACACTTGTTTAGCTTTCAGTGTTCAAGTGGATGTTATCAAAATACTTCCTGCTGCCTTCTTCTTTACGTGATGAACAGCGCAAGTAATGTACTGCGGGAATGGACCAGGTATTCCTCAAGGAACGCAAGGAAAAGTCTTTCATATGTAGATTACCTTTTTGTTTACTACAAATCTTTCACAGCTTGTCAAGATTAATACATGAATCAGAAAAACAAATCTTCACCCTATGTTTTCCAGACATTTCAAACTGTACAACATTCATCAAGGACGACGAAGCTCACCTCATGCAAAACAGACTTAATTAGAGATGCTGTGAAAGGGAGTTTTATGGCTGATTAAGTTAACGGGTGTCATATCTGTGTGGTGCGACTGACACCAATACAGCAACTCATAATATTATCCAAAAGAAACGTTGAAAAATGAATAGAATAATGGACAGAAAGAAATCTTTTTTTTTTACCACTCCAATGTGAAAAGGAATTTAGTATCCCAATTAAAACCATAATGCTGTTTGAAACCAACTCCAAAATGTAAGTTTAAAAAACAATATATAGTTTCTTTTCTACAATAGACCAGCTTCACAGCTTTGAAAATACTCTTCAAACCTGGACTTGATTATTTTTGGTATTTTTAAGACCCTCTTGATCATATACCATCATTTATATGTAGAGTTGTGAAATCTGAACTAACAAGGAGAAAAGTAAAGACTAATGATTGCATACTTTTAAATTCGTGAAACCTTTACTTTGTCTGTGACAACAAAAATGCCAAACAGTTGATTAATTAGTCTTGGTTTGATTAATCTTGACCTGTGTGCTTTGGTCTAGATGTGAAAAATAAGGCAGAATAATGATTAATGAGCTGAATCATATAATATATTTCATATATTATGTTGAGCTCCGGATACAATGCCAGGTACCCTCAAACAAACCTCTGCATACAGTTGGTTTTGATATTATTCCAAAAAAAAGGTTCTGACTGGCAATTCATCTTTGCTGGAAAAGAAGCAGAAAAATCCCAACATAGACTTAATAAAATGGAAAGAAATCCAAACTGTTTCTAAATTAAATAACCTTTCTGGCATTAAAATTCTGAGTGAAGTTTCAAAGGTATGAAGAACACAGCCTGCCTAAATAGACAGTGTAGCTTGAGCAGCACATTAGCAGGGCAGCAGCTGTCATGTACCTTGCACTCACAATTATAGCAACATCTCTGGTGCTCCATCTAAGTCAACACAGGAAGCATTCAGGCAGAGTATGAAAGGAAAAATCCTGTATTTTTAAACCTCCATTTCTTAACTTTTGGCTTCTGCATTATTAAAAGCGACAAAAATATTTAGAATTTTTTCAGTATTGGCAACTACAAAACAGTCGTGATACAATGCCATGGGCCAACTGTCCACTTAGTAAAAGTGGTTATAGCTGCCAACAATAGGTTTTGATTGTAATATAACAAAAGTCTCACTAAGAGAGACATGCCAACCTAAAACTAAGGTGAGTGCGAGTTAGAGAGAGCAGACAATGTGGCGTAACAATACTGTACATAGTAAATATATGCTTTCTATATATAAATATAGAAAGGTTAGATTAAAACAATAATAATAATAATGGCTTGAGGTTTGGGCAGCAGAGTGATCGAGTGGTTTAGATTTATGTCTCAAAGCAAGAAGGGACATTTGCACATCCTCCCAGTGTCTGGGTGGATTCTCTCCAGGTACTCCAGCTTTCTCCCACAGACATGACTGTTAGGTTAAATGATTATTCTAAACTGGCCGTAGTTGTGAATGTGAGAGTGATTGGTGACCAGTCCAGGGTGTATCCAGTGCCATGCCCTACAGCAGCTTCAGCCCAACCATGACCCTGAACTGGATAAGTGGATGAAGACTGATGGGCTTGGGGTTTAAGCATTTCCACATTGTAAGTGCCTTTTAGGGAGCAGTAACTTATTGAATTTACATGTATGTAAATGCTCTGGTATGTGCACATTTCATTGCAGTTAATTAGAAGGAATAAATAAAAATGCATGCCATGAAAATGTCAGAATGTTGTGATTTTAATGTTTTCTTTCATATTCGTATTTCTGTCATGTTATTGATGTGATTAGAGTCAGTGCACGTAATTTCTTGCTTCTGACAGTTTTTTCTACTCTTGGGTGTATGATTTCAGTGTGTATTTATATCTAATATTGTCACAACTTGGCCACCTGCTTTTCAAGCCTTTCATTTGCTAGGACCAGCCAGTGAGAAGGTTTTTAAAGGGCCACTGTCCTTATTGGAAGAACAGCTTGTTTTAGATAGTGTATAAACATCATAAATTCCTTTTCAAATTACCATCCAAGCAAGTGAGTAGTAAAGATAAGGAGATGGACAAACACTTCGTGGCTTTCTTTGCTCAGTAGTGGACTCATTCCAAGCATTTTTGCCCCTTTGATTAATTTTAGACGGAAAAATAGATCCCAGGATGTATGTAGATATAAATAAGCCTCAAGCATAATGTGGCTCCTGTGAGGTAATAAAAATACATAATAAAGTCTTTGGCTCATGTTTACAGTTGTTATAGCATGAGTAAAAGTTTTCATTAGCTTTGTCCTTGAAGTTGATGCGTTGAGCATCATTTGAAGCCGGCCACAATGGATATGGAAATGGAAAGTACACTTGCAATTGGTCACTGTCCTGCAGAAAAAAAGGTGTGTAATAAATTCTGTGGCCTTCACCACTTCCACCCATTTCCATGGGACACCTTATAGACATCAACTGCATACCTGCAGCTGTACATTTACTGAAATTCTCCTGCTGGTTATTTGCTAGACTGCTCCTTCAGTAGCTGTTGGAGTGTGACACCCTGACCAATGTGCAAATAAGACTCTTCTTGTGCCCAAGTTTCCACTCATCTATTAGTCAAACTTTAAAATCCACACACCCTAAAAACCTTGCTATGTTAAATGAAAACAAATAAATAAATAAAGCTCTCCATGGTTAAAGGACCTTAATATTAAACAGAGATGTTTGCTGCTGTGAGATTCAGGAAGCATCATACACCAACTGGTCCTAAAATGCCTGCAAAAAGGAACATGTATTTTAATTTGTTGAAGTGAAAGGTCAAATCGATGTTGACTGATAAAATTTGCTTCTGCTTCGGGGAAAGCTGTGACATACTTCAACATTTGAGGTCACCACTTTCGTTTGCTTAAGCTGTGTAGGAGGTGACTAGCAGAGAGATGATTTCAACCAGTGGCTTACTGTAACTGTTTGCTGCTGCAACAGTACAGTATCAAGAACCCAAACAATCTTGTGCTTATGACATGCGCCACTGCAGCTCCCATCAGGCTCCAGCATTAATGAGTCTTTAGGCACTGCATGATGCCCTGGATAAACAAATTACTGGGAGAGATTACAATTCAGAGTTCTGGGTATATATATTCCCCCCCATGTAACCCCTTTATATTACCTTAGGGTATGTACTAATGAAAATAAACCTTCAGTGTCAGTCCACATTTTTTTTTCTTTTGCACTTCATGAGCCAATACGTTCCAGTTTGAGTCCAGCTGATGCTGATAATGGCTGACACAGCTTTTCCCATACATCCTTAACTGCAACTCTCTTACAAACCTCTGGAGCATGCCTTGTCATGTACCAGTCTCAGATCTTTAGTTTGTTAAAATGTGTGTCCTACACTCTCTCTAGACTTTTCTACAGTCAATTTCTGTGGTTTTTAGAGTATTTTAGTGTTAATAACTAAATAAAATTGTCATTAAGAACTGGGATTTGCGTATCGTACCTTGCCTGCATCCATGCCCCCATTTTAACTCATAATCTTTGAATAATAATGTAATTTTCTTGCTCACCTACTATTCACACTACGTGTAGTATCAACCAAAACTGTAAAGTGCCATGCTGCTGTTTAAAAAAACCCATTGCTCTGTGGTCCACGGCATAAGAGGTTAACAGCAATATAGGGTTGCTTCTTATTGATATAACAGCAATACTTCATCTCAAGAGGAGTATCATGTTTACAGCTGGTCCGCCATTTACATCAAGGCTATAAAGAGAATTCAAATGATTACAAGCAGGACAGTTGCTTGAGTGTAATGTCATGAAATGAGATACCTGTTCAGAGAGACAACCTAGGATTAGTCCACAGCCTAAGGCTAATACCAATCTTCTTTCAACAGTGCAAAACCATGTGTTTATAGTGCATACAAATGTGCTAAGCAGTTGCATTGCCTCAGGTTACTTCATAAGCGTAGAGACAAAATAACCAGCCGTCTGATGCCAAAACATTCAGATTCACTAGGCTCACAATCTACACTGCAGTTGTTTTTTTGTGTTTGTGTTTATCTACAATTCTAGTATCAGGATAAGACAAGAGTCTATTTGAAATGTTGCAGGGCATCTATAGAACATGATGCTGTACAGCACCATGGAAAAACCCTTTGGACACTGAGAATATAAAGAACATAGAGGAATGATAATTTTCTTGGAAAGAGACAGACATTCTTGCATTTTTAAAGTGGCATTGAGTGATAGTTCTCCAGGCTTTCTAAATGTCTTCCAAGGCCTTTTTTGGACACTGGTAGCTTTTTCACTCTTTGCTTATTTTCTTTTATTTGTTTATTTTTACACAGGACCTGAGAAACGCATCTGCCCCTGAAGATGATCCACGTACTGTTTACTGAAACCTCATCATATGACTCAGTATCACAGCAAAATGTGTAATAAACAAGCTGGTCCACTGTGTCCATTTGACGCTTTGCCTCTCCAAACCGTCAAATGGACACACGTGCTGAAATTACAAGCACGGGGAGATGATATATTCAAAGCCAGGAAGTCAGCAGTGAGCAAAAAAAAAAAATTAAATGCACACCAGGGTCTAACATGTATGGACATGTAAATGTGTTAATAATTTCTGCTTAAATGTTTTCCCCATGATTATTTTCATGCTGGTTTGAAATAAAATATTCCCCTCAGCTGTTACTGCAACTTCTGCATGCGTGTACACTTCAAGTTTTGGAGAGCTAAAGCGTGAAATGGACACGGTGGACTGGCGTATCTATTACACGCTTTGTCATGATATCGGGTTAAATCAGATATGGTCTTGAGGTCTTGATTGTTACTAAAGGGAAACAGGGAGAAAAGGCTGGGGTGTGCCAGATTACACTAAACTACACCAGAAATCCCACCAACGGGTCTTATGGGGTGATGAATGCAAATTTGAAAATTTTGGTTCAAACTATTAATATATACAGAGGGAGTCAGGAGACTATAATAGTGAGTGTCTGAGGCCATGTGTAAAACATAGTGGAGGATCTGTCATGATTTTGGGGTGCATTTCAACCAGTGGTGAATTGATGGAATTTTGACACAGAGAAGTATCATCAGATTTGGATCCACCATGGAATACCATCTGCAGAGCATCTGACAATGGTAATAGTTTCATTTTTTAGCATGACAATGATCCCAAACACAATACTAGTAAAAGCATATCTGGATGTAAAAACACACAATAGAACACAGAGTCTCCCCAGAGCCCAAATCTTAACATAAAATGGAACAAAAGGCAACCAAATTCCAGGGAAAAGCTTTGAAATGTCCTTTAACAGTGTTAGATAACTATTCCTCAAGACTACTTAAATACAATAAATAAAATCTGGCTAATAGTTCAGCAGACTCTATTGAAGAATAAGGGTGGTCATACCAAATATTGACTTTCAAGCTCAGAATTGTAAAAACTCTGCTTTTGCCTTATGTACTGTGTACCTTGGATGTTTACACTACATGTGTTATGATACATAACTCCACTTATTTCCAATTTTCCCAAAAGATATGATTAAATGAGGGGTTGCTCGAGACTTACGGACTGTAAGTCTTCTAAATAATGCACAGTTTTTAACATTTCACACGTGTTGCTTAAAGATACTATCTATGGGCTACATCACTTGTTATGCTTTATTCCCAGCTGATTTTGCTTGGCAAACTTATGTTTTATCAACTGAAAAAAGTCTAACTAAAGTCTAAAAGTGTTTAAGTGTCCAGTGTTTAAGGACTGCCCTTCTTCTGGAATGTCTATAATTCTTACAGCAGATTGTATATGTTGGTAAATGTAATAAGAGTATCTCACCTGACATGACTGTTCCTGCTGTCAGGATCTCGAGCTGTTACAGCCCCCACCTCCGTGCCACTTGGTGAGTTTTCATAAACATCCATGATATAATAATCCATAGAGAACACAGGGGCTTCGTCCACATCCCCAACTGTAATTTTAAGGGTGGCAGTGTCTTTGAAAGAGCCAAGATAGGAAAAACGAGGATCCACATGTGTATTCACCCCCTCGATGTTGAGCGTGTAGGTCTTCTTCCTCTCGAAGTTCAGAGGCTGTTGGGGAAAAAGCCCCACAGGGGCCACATGATTAGCATGCTCATAGTACAACTAATTTAATCGCACCCACTATTTCTTTTCGTTTTTTAAAGCGGGGTAGTGAGGAACTTATACCTGTGGTCAGGGCCTAGTGTGTATGGGAGTAGGCGTGCCCCCAGTTTTTAGCAACATAAAAAGAGACTGTAAAGAATTATGGCTTTATCTTGCCATAATTTCTATCAAGAAAGTGAGACTGTTATAGCAGAAGGGATTATTTTACCTCACGGACCAAAGGAGTTTCTAGTTTATTGCTTCCTCAGTTGGTTGTTTTCTGCTGGGTAAAATAACCTTCTAGTGGTTTTGAAGAGATTCATATAACAACTTCATTTACCTGCTGGTAAATAGTACAAGCCCACTTTAAAAAATCCTAAAGCTGACCCATTAATTCCAAACAACAACACACTTTCTGGACCAACTCCACAAACACAACTGTGTGTACTTTGTGGTGAAATTAGTGCATAAATCAATTGCTCCTATATGCTATTACAACACTGCATGTGATAGATCTGTGATATGAGGATTTTATCCTAATGGTCTATGTTCCAACGACATTTTAAGCAAATGTTCCAAGCACTAAAGTGAGAATGCACTTACCTTTTTTAGGCTGATGATTCCTTCCCTCGTGTCTCTGTCTGCAGAAATTGAGAACATGTTGGCCCCCTCTGAATTGATGATGCTGTACCGAATGTCCGCATTGACGCCAAGGTTCTCATCATTGGCTTTGATCTTTCCTACAGGTTTCCCTACTTGAGCTGATTCAGGAACGTAGAGCTGGTAGTTTTCTGTGGATGAACATTGATGCGTATCCATTTAGAGACAGCAGAACAATTTTAAACACATAATCTGCCTCCTCTGCCTCATACATTTGTCTGAGTATTCTCCTAAAAAGCCTTAGCTAAGCAATTCTAATGTGCAACCACTTGTTCCTCGGGGAATGTAATTAAAAATATTTTGCTGTGTTTCAATTGTCATTAAATGAGAAACTTAGGTTGATAGCGCTGCAGTGGAGTACATCAAACTCAGAGGCAGATGATTATTCAGAAAATGTTGATGGTCTTGAAATAGTTTTTTTTTTTTCGTTGCAGCACAAATGGAAAAAACTCAGAGCCGAGGGGGATTATACTTGATGAGGCACTTCCAAAGACAAAGAATCACAACTTTGTCATTACTTAAATTTATCATTATAATTGAGAAAATTCAGACTGCAAAACACAGGGTTTTGATGAAATGCTCATTTAATTTAAACAGCTAATTATGGAAAATTTGACTCCAATGTGAGGATACACAGTTACAAAACAAGTATCATTCATCACAGTGACGACTGCTGAGTTGGTGAAATTTATAGTATGAAATGACAATATATGCTGCAGAAAAACAGCCCCATGTTTCCTGTGCAAACGCATTAGGACTTTTAGAAACGCCTTCCCTTTAACGTAACACACTTAAAATACAGTAGAAACTTCCTCTTATGAATTCATCTTTAATGTAACTGCCTCAGGCAGGTGTGTTGTAAGTCTTCTGCCCAAGGCCAAGCCTGCATGGTCATGCAATGCAGCAGAAGCTGATGTATTCAGATAAGCAAACTAAGATGTCAACATTGGCACTGGTTATTTAACTACTGTACATTCACCTTGTGGCTAGTTTGCCAGTTTAAAATTCGCTGCCATACAATCTCCTAAATGGAATTGCACGATATTCCAGCACAAATGCAATTGGAGGAGGTCAGTTCTGCAGCATAATAATTTACTATAATGCCCCTTAAAATAGCACTAAACTTTGTTAGGTCAAACATCGTCTTCAGGTGCATTGTACATACTCTGGGGAAACTTGGGCGGGTTGTCATTGACATCTGTCAGTGTGATGTTGATGGTGGTGGAACCAGAAAGGCCTCCAACTTGACCTGCCATGTCTTTGGCTTGGATGACAACAGTGTAATGTTCCCTGGCTTCTCGATCCATGTTAGCTAAGGCAGTCCTGATGATTCCTGTGTGACATTTGAGAGGGAAAAAATAAACACAAAACATAAACTAGGTTAATAACTTTGCAGTTAATATGTTTTTTATTTATTAGTTTTTATCTAGAGGACAGATAGAATATACTTTTTTCACTGTTACATTGCTATATTGTTTTCTTACCAACACCTCTTTAGTACCACTGACACAGCGCTGTGTCACTCTTCTTCTTAAAGGCTAATACTATAATACCGTGCCTCTTTATCTTTGATTTTCCTCATCTCTCACTGTCAAGGTTAGCTTTTCCTTAATATTCATTATGTTATAAGAAACGACTATGCAACCTTGGATTAAGGCAGAATGCAACTTTCTGGGGGACCCAATTTGTCACATTTATTACTACAATAACACAGCAAACACTGCCATGAACTTTCACAATACTAACTCGGTGATATATGACCGGAACTCTTCCCACTATTAGAAACTGTACACAGGTGAATCACAGCACAATAACAAGCTAAAAGATGGAAGCAGTATTAGCTTCCTGTGTTGCCATTAGTAGGTGATTTATTGAATGTAATAGGTTCATGGGAATGTGTTTGTGCGTGCGAGTGTGTGTTTGACTGCAACTGTATCTTATTTGTTAGCCTATATAGCTTTGTGTGCGTGTATGTCTATATCTGTGCTCGGGGCTTAATTCGCCATCTTTGTTCCTGAAACCACAGCAGCACATGGAGCCTGATCTAATATGTTCTGTTACATGAGCGTTGATTGTAAATTGTGCTTTTCCCCACAGCAGAGACCCTCTGGCAACCACTGAACTCGTGTTCTTTTGAACTTCTGAACCCTGCCATAATTCACAGGGGTTGTCCCGGTGCAGTGCAGTGACACCTGCGGGTTGGTGTTGATGACAGGGTGAAATCCACATTGCTGCTGTCGATTCCTGTTGTGATTCAACAATCAACATGAGAGAATTAATCGAGGCATTTCTAAGGTCTCGGAAAAACCTAACCTGGCTTTTTACAGGTTTCCCATCAACTGTGTTGCATGATAAATCCACGTTTTTCCTCATTGTTTGGCTATTTTATTCATTTCTATATGAAGTTGCCCTGACATAAAGGGGGTTGTGTGTCCCTCACCTGCTGCTTACATTCTACAAAAAAATCTAATCACCTTCATGAGCCTATTTAAAAAAACATCCCTTTTGTATCTTAATTTTGCTCTATTATAAGGTCACCTTCCTTACAGTTATCTTCAAACTTTAACTCACAAAAAAGAATTACAGTATTGTATTTCTATCATAGGAAGACTACGTTTAGATATTATTATATTTGATGTAAAACACTTGCATTTGGAAAATTTAACAGGGGTTAAACTGTGATATGTGAGCAGTGGGATGGGGGCTGTGTCACAGTATAGTGAATTGTTTTCATTAATGGGTCAACTGTCTGTCTGTCTGTTGCCCCCCCCCCCCCCTTTTTTTTTTTTAATTCACAGAGTGGTTAGATCAATTTCATGCATCCAGCCATGCCACTACTGCAAGCAAGCTGCTTTTAAGCAGCAAAACTAAACTATCTGCAATAATCCACTTGATATGGTAGAGGAAAAAATGTGAGGATTCTCCAGGGGAAACAATATTTGGATTTAGCTGAAATTAAAAATGTAACTCTAGTGCCATTGGATTCATCCTGAGTGGGAGTTTTGTTCAGAATGATTTCACTGCAGAAACTGTGAGTCTGAAGCAGTGAAGCAATTTGCTATAGAGAGAGAGGGATGTAATAAGGCTACATAAGATCACAATGGAAAGTCAGAATATTAAAATAATAAATTAAATTACTACTCCTGTGTTATGCTCATAAAATGCTCACAGCACCTATTGCAATACGGGGACAGTATAGATGCTGTTGCTGCAGGTGTGTGATGCTATAGCTCTTTAATGAAGTGGAGGAAAATACAGCATTTTACATTTGATTGTTCGCTGCTACGCAATGTCTGAAAGTTGAGGGGCCAAGTAAGTTATCAACATCTGATTTGTGTTCTAAACTCAGCATTTAAAAAAAAATTGAGTTAAGTGAATTAAGGCAGGGCTATGATTTCCAAAATTCCCCAAAAGAGGCAGCTATATACCTGAGTTATACGATGGGCCATTTTCCTCTTTCTTTTCTCCTGGACTATAGACAGAAACTAATCCACTTGCCTCAGGCTGAATAATCATTAAAAGTGGGTCAAGGAGTAAGGCAGCCAATAGTATTAAGATCCAGGGGATCTTAGGTTAAACATCACCTGTCACACAGAGCAGTGGCTGAAGTCCCACAGAGTGCTAGTGAATTGGGATTCATTAGTAGTGAATCAACAAAAGCCTTGCCACACTTTAAATATCAAGACCAGAGTGGACAAGTACTATCTAAATATAAAGGCAGGCTTTATGAGGAAAAGGAATTTACTAGAAAAGGCATCCAGGATTTCCCCCAATGTGATTGTGTAATCTTAATGCAAGCTTTAACTTCCTAGGACCTGGCGTCTACATATGTGGACATAACATTTTGAGATGTCTAGACCAAAATAATACATTTTGCTCCACAAGGGCCTGATATCCAGTTACGAGGACTTTACTTTACTTTTCACTTTACTTTTTTTTACTAAACTTTTAAGCAGTTTTTTGGTGACATGCTTTCAAGCATAATAATAATAATAATGGATTGCACTTAGCGCTTTTCAAGACCTCCAAAGCACTTTACAATTCCGCTATTCATTCACACACTGGTGGAGGCAAGCTAGCCACAGCTTCCCTGGGACAGACCGACAGAAGCAAGGCTGCCATATTGTGCCATCGGCCCCTCTGGCCATCACCAGTAGGCAGTAGGGTGAAGTGTCTTGCCCAAGGACACAACAACCAAGACAGACAGAACTGGGGATCGAACCGGCAACCTTCCAGTTACAAGATGAGCTTCCCAACCCCCTGAACCATGGTCGCCCGTGGTATTCTGCCAAATGCAGTCGTTGGAAGATGGCTGTGAAATTTAAACAATTCTCACGTTTCAATGTATGCCAAGAAAGAACACCCCATACCATTAAACTGCCAGTGTTGGCAATCTGAGCCATTGATACCCTATCATCTGATTATTGCAGCATAAATTGACACTCATTAGACCAGGCAACATTTTTCCAAACTTCTATTGTTCAACTTTGGCGAGCCAATGAGAATTTCCTGTGCTAAGCTAACAGGTTTGGACATATTTAGCATTCAGAAATGCTCTTCTGCATACCTTGGTTGTAATAAGTTGTTATTTGATTTACTCTTGACTTCCTATATGCCTGAAGCCAATCTCCTCTGACCTCAGGCATCAACAAGGCATTTTGCCCAGCAAACTGCTACTAACTGGATGTTTTGTCTTTTTTGTCTTGCAGGTAAGTCCCAGTAGAACAGCAGTTTCTGTCTGTCTGGCACCAACAACTATGTAACACTCAAAGTCACTTAAATCACCTACCTTCCCCATTCTGATGCTGGGTCATCTGGACCATAGCTGCATGCATCAGTGCATTGAGTTGTTACCATGTTACCAAGTGATTAGATATTTGAGTCAACAAGCAGTCATTGTACATAATTAATAACCATTCTATGGAATGTTTAAATTGGGCATATGTTTTACATTATTATTATTATAAAATAATAAAAAAGACATTAAATAATTAAATATAATGACTAACATATTTCACATATAAAATATATTATCAGAGAGGGTAGAAACACAATGTTTGTCTTTTAAGCCTCTCCAGGAGATGAAAATACTCCAGATTTTTATTGAAAAGCTTTCATTAGAGCACAAGCATTTTATTCTTGTCACAGTGTTCTTTTCAAATGCCAGATCTCAGCATGGCTCTGCTGCTT
This sequence comes from Pundamilia nyererei, assembly GCF_000239375.1. Classification (NCBI taxonomy): domain Eukaryota; kingdom Metazoa; phylum Chordata; class Actinopteri; order Cichliformes; family Cichlidae; genus Pundamilia; species Pundamilia nyererei. Next base: position 1,919,326 of record NW_005187438.1, on the reverse strand, counting down.
TTCTTAGTTTTAAAACTAATCAAAGCGCTTGCAGCCATTTTCATGTAATGATGCGAGCTTTGCAAACTCTATTGGAAGGCCTTTGTTATTAACTGCAGTCTTGGCATTACTTAACCTGGGGTCCTTGAGACACACAGACCTTGGCAAGTGGCCATGCTTTCCATTAAAACCACACCAAGACAGACGATCTGACCTTTCAAGTCTCTTATTACCCCTTTACTCATGAGGGTGCATCGCTCCTCAGCAATATTTCATGGCAGTGGTTTTAAGAACAATGAGCAAACACGAAAGTATGAGGTTTTCTTCTTTTACTATGGGAATTCCACTGGTATTCACAATAATGAGGATGGACAACTATCAGACATTTAAAATCAAACAAGCAAATGACATAATACCTTCTGCAATGTGTGACCGTTCTTTCACAGCTGTTGCAATGCATTTATTGTAGTAATGTACAATCAGCGAACTGCATTCAGTATTAAATAAAAGTTCTTTAACAATACAGAAAAGGCGATGAGGGTATTCTTCAGAAAGTGCAAGTACCTGAAAGGTATGTCAGTACTTTGACACAAAGATCGCACCCCTGAACTCCCTATCCTGACCATTTCTGAGCTGTAATACCTCAGAAAGTCTCTGCTAAATCTCAGTGGAGCTCGTCAGTTAATTTAGAAAATAATTGAGAAAGAGCTGACTTCCTTCAACCTAGGCCCATTTGACACAGTGAGGTGGTTAGCCTTTTCCTCAACCTCCCCAGTCTATTAGAGTTGATACCATCATACTATCCACCTCTTTGTCTGGCTGGAAACTTCTAAAGGAGGACAATCTCCTGGGTGAACAAAAAGGATTATAGGAGATTACTAAAGCGCTCTTCAATCTCCAGCTTCAGGAATCTTGGTTTTTTGCCCTTCCAATACGATGTTATCCCTGTGTGTCTGAACTCGAAGAGCATTTCCCGGAAAAAAAAAAAAGGTAGATAACTTCAGCAAAAGCCACTTGAATAATCAAAGATATCGCACAAAAACACGGCTTCTTGTTACTTTACAAACTTTTCTCTCTGTTTATATATCAGTCCATCTATCTAACTGTGAAAAACTGATTGGGCTGCTCAAGCCTACATCACAAATGACTTTCCCTGATTCAAGAGGTAAGACTTAATCCGTTAACGGTGAAAATGTCTTGATCTGTGTCAGCTCCATCAGTAAACTCGAACAGTCACAAATCCCAGATCAGCAGAGAAATTAGCCTATTTAAGATGCAAAGGGGACTTAGTGGGCCTGTA
>NW_005187438.1:1909896-1918007 GCF_000239375.1 Pundamilia nyererei | reverse complement strand
GTGTGTGTGTGTGTGTGTGTGTGTGTGTGTGTGTGTGTGTAAAAGTGAAGAAGGGTTAAGGGGCAAGACTCAAAAGGAACCACTTTGATGCCTCTGTGACAGATGCACTGTAGTAAAAACAGGAGTTACAACCCAACCACAGCATTAAAGGGATAAATGCTGTCACCGTCTTTTGCTGACTTTTTGCTTACTAAATTTGCTGGCTTGCAGTTTTGTGATTTCCAAACCATGCAATCAAGCAAATCCATTGCAGTGAATGTTCTTAACAGAGTTAGCAAGTCGCTAAGCTTCCAACATCAGACTATCAATATTTCTTAAAAAGTTCAACAGCACTTGGATAAAAAGGGACAGAGCCATCACAGAGAAATATGTGTCAGATGCACACCCATGCAGCATTTTGGACTCTTTCTCTGCAGTGATTAACATTCACTCAGCAGAAAGCGGTTCAGTCTGTCTGTCTAATTCTCTGTTGTCCTTGTGCTTCATCTCTTCTGTTTGACCCAAATCCCCAGACAAGTCACAACAAACGCAGCAGGTAGGGGTTTCCAGGTCCTTCCTCAAAGGGCACCTTGACATGATTTGTGACTCGTATTGGAAACTTTTAACCGCCAAATGTTTTTAAAATGTTAGTTTTACAGATGTCCATATAATGCATCACTTCTGTAAATGTTATCTAACTCTATAGCCTTCAGTAGATAGTCCAGTGTCAAGGCTGGAATTAAGATAAAACATCTAGCCTGCCTTTGCTCAAGGGTAAAATCCACTTACCGGCAACTGTAAAGTTCAGTTAATAATATGGTACTCTCCAGAAAAAGTGTAGGCGACAAGCAGAGACAGCATGAAAGCTGCTGTAGTTTGAAGTGGAAAAGAGGAAAGAAGAAAATAATAAGAATAATCCAGTGAATTGGTGAGTTTAAAAGTGCCGGTAGACAATTTGCATGTTTCCCCCTGCAGAAGTTGTAGTCTTCTCATTTACCTCTTGGCAACAATTTAATATGTTTCGAAAAATGTCAAATATCAAAGCACTTCTTTTTTGTTAAATCCATTTCTAGGAAAATGCTATATACAATAATTCCATGCACACACACAAAAAAAAAATCGCATTGTTTTAAGAGTGTTGAAGTTAGCAACGCACGGGGTAATCACTGATAAGCTTGTGTACACTTCTAGAATATGTGATGCTGTTGTAGCGTGCTGCTGCAGAGTCTCCGTGCATCAATTTCTGACAAGTGAATAATATAACACACCTCTAAATTACATTTGCTTTGTATAATACCAGGGACACCGTGTACATTTGGCTCTGCATAAATACTATTTACATTATTCGCACATTTATTGGCAAACTTTAAGCTAGCATGCAATCATATTTCTAGCAGCAGTCTGTTTAAAGTACACATTTGGTAGCAATGTCAGTGTTACTTTAATATACATACATGTACGTCTTTTGATTATCTGTGAAACTGTTATTTAAGACAATTCATAACATGTCTTGGAAACGCTTGGTTTCACAGTAAATAATGTTAAAATCATGACAGTGTCCACGGGCTAATTCAGTCATTACCTTTTTTCTTTTTCTGCTTTAGCAATCTCCTCTTTACTTACTCTTTTATTAAACCGGTATCATCGTAATTAATTATATCAGTAAGACAGACTGCCGGGCACCTTTAACCATTAAATCTGGTTCTCCTGTTCTGATTCTTCAAGCTTACAAGGACTTAATGAGCTTTATCCAGATGTCAGATCCTAAATATTGCACATACTGGTGAATTGAAATGGTTGTGATAGAAATATTATTCTGTCAAACACTGTCATTATCTGCACTGACAAATCAGAGCATTTAAATTGCACATCATATCGCTAGAGTAGGCAAAAACCCTATTATGTTATATACAGTATGTGCCTGCATACAAATTTACTATTTTCTATGCAACATGGGAAAAATTACAAATGAAAATGGATTCTGTGGCCTCGTTTTTTTTTTCTGCACACACTGTCCCCTCTGGCCTTCCATCATTACCAGTTGTATCAGTATTATTTATAGGCAAATTTACAACCTAGGAACTGTTCATTCTTTTACTTGAAGTACCTTCTCTTCTGTTTCTGCACTGCAGAGACTGTGGACAATTTTAGCTCCTTTTGTCAGGGTAAGTCCCAGCACAAAGGAACCTTTGAGTGACCCAAATGTACGGGCGCTTCAGCACATCTGTCTCATCAGTCTGTGACTGACCTTGAAATGCACAGTGTAAAACAGAATTGGACCACGGTTAGGTAAATATCTCAGATGTTTATTTGTGTTTTAATATCTGGTATGTACGAAACTCTAGAAAGAACAAAACATCAGTTTGACACCACGTCCTTCACCAAATGCTTTGATATACTGGTTTCTTGATACCAAGGTTTTATGTGTTGTATCCACAATTTTAAATGCATCACACTCTTAGAATCAGTGACCTACAGCTGTAGGATTAAAACGGTTAAAGAAAGCCTTTTTTCATATTATAACTATGTGTGTTAACCTTTTTAAAAATGGTGAAGTAACAAACATAAATGTAAACCAATGTCAAGCTTGACTGTTTCAGGAAGTGTTTAAAGCTTTATGGGATGTTATAAATTAAGCTAACACTTAATTTGCAGTTAGCACTGCGACAGACGGGCAACCTGTCCGAAGTGTACCCCGCCTCTCACCCTCTGGTAGCTGCGATAGGCTCCAGCCCCTCCGTAACCCTAATAAGGTTAGGCGGAAACAAATGGATGGACTTAATTTGCAAATTAGATCAAGTAATCCTTTTTGAATAGCTGAAAGATTTCTTTTTTCACTTGAAAAGCTTACATAAGCTAAATAATACATCCAGGAATGGTTGGTTTGTTTGTTACTTGAGGGTTTTTTGGGAAATCCGAGTCCTAAAATATAAATGTTTTGGCAGTATATACATGATATTTCTGATTACTGAAAGGCATAAAGTACCCCACAGCAACAACCGCAGGTGCCCTTTAGTTTGATCAGGGACATTAAGGTAAAGTAATTTTATTTAATCAGACAGCTGCAAGACATTAAAAATTACTTAATTGGATACACAAATGCTTCAGGAGCTGAAACAACAATTTTTGAATGCTTTGCTAAGACAACCTGTAATGTCAGCATTTTGTCCTCCTCTGAGGTTGAAAAGAGTAATGCACTGTAATTGTGGTCAATTTAGCATTTAACACAATTCATCCATCTCATAACACAAGTGGTTGGGATGATAATGTTAAAACCCACTGTGCTCGGGAGAAAGCACAGGTAAAACTGTTCACTTTGTTTCTTAGTGAGGATTTGGGTCAAGTCTGAGAAAATCCTTTGGGTATTCCCTCAATGCCATATGTGCAGGCCAAATGCTATTATTCCCCTGTCCTTAAGTGATCTTTCTGTCTACCTCATGAGTCTTGTAAAATCTATCACTGCTGTATCAGGCCACCAGACCAAGGTCAAATGGGAAGAGGTGCGTGTGTGTATGTGTGTGTCTGTTTGTCTTTGTCTGTATGTTCTTGTAATCTTGCTACTAATATGTGTTTCCCATGACAGCATCTCTGCAGTTTAAGCATGGTGGGAGCCAGGTACATGAGGCTAGGAGAGGATGTAAGCAATCTAATGCACTGTGAGACAGATGCAGAAGCAGCTTCATTTCCCCATTGTGGCACTCAAACGTGGCAGCATGCCAACTCCAACAGCTTTAAGACTTGGACTTGGCATATTAAAGACCACATGCAAGAGTAACCTGCACATTTTCCACTGACCGCTGAAGGCCCTTGTCCTAATTTGAGGGAGGAGAGCGGTTTGCTAGTGGCAAAATCAAAAGCCAACTCGTATAGATTCATACGTGTAGGTGGAACAGCGCTGTGCAGAGTGTGCAGCTGGAAAAGCCTTCGATCGCATCCCCACCTCCTCCTCTGCACCCCATGCTGAATTACAATGAAGACAAGATGCCTAGTCAGCTCAAGCAAAACAAGCCATCTGATGTGTCAAAAACACTCTGCATATGGAAAAAGGAAAAGGAAATCACTGGTGATTAATCATTGTTATGCCTCCAAGCTGGCGGCAATCATGCCTAAAGAGAGCTTTTTTTTGTACACTTGTCCATACATATGTTGATCTGTACATCCCATTTTCGTGAACATGTTGTCTCAGGAATGGTTAAGAGAAAATCCTTATGCTTTATGCCATGTGGACTCAAGGGTGAACTAATTATGGGTAAAGTTCACTGTGATCCCATCAAATGTTATTTTGGTGGCAAATAATGTCACAATTTTACAAAAGCTGTGACAACATTTCAAAATCGCAAAAGTTGGTTCTGTAGACATATGAATTTAAAGTGCCAGTGTCTATCTGGCAGAGGCATACCTCAAAAACGTGACTTAAATAGAAAGCTACGAATCCAGTAGCTGGGAGGATAAAATATGCTACATTGCACGAGAGAGCCACTTTTTTTATTCAAAAATCGGCATTGCTTCTGAATCACCACACCCTTGTGAAATTGCTCCATCAATCCCCACTGCCTTTTCCCTCGAGGCAAATCCAAAATATTCAGCAATTTATTTGTGTTGCTAATTCAGCAAAGAATTCATGTTTTACATGGGCGGTATGGTCTCACAGGGACCAATACTTGTTCCAGACAGCAATGAATCAATTCCTACAAGTAGAGTGTTGTTCATGTTAACCAACAGCAGCAGGAGCAACAGAGGCAAGCGTGCAAAACGTCAGACATGTATGCACATGCACAGTCCTCCGTGCTTTTTTACATTATATAAAAGTTATATATGTCTTGCACTTTAGATGCTTTATTAACATTTAATAGATTCTATTAGCCTCCCTGGACAAAGAATAGATTTTAAAAAACACTGAGCGCTGCCTGCTGTGCGGCCCCCACCAACCCCTTTCAAAAAAGGTAAGAAACAATGGCTTCTGAAGGCATCTCAACAAATGCCTCCTTTGACCCCTGAGGAGTCAGTTATTGCTCACAAAAAGTGGATCGCATGCTCAACAATACAGCAGTTGCACTGTATGAGCAGTCCATAACTCTGCTGTGGCTGCTTTAGCTTTTACGATATGAGACGTGCTGCAATAACAGAACAGGATGTTCCACTGTGAGAAGCAAAGACTTCACAGCATGACGCACACATCATTTTAGGAGATCGACATCAAAGTTATACCTCCCATTTATAACTCATTGTTACCATGCTTTCAAGAGCATGGATGCATTTTTTCCCCAAGCATGCAGTTATACCATACCTGTTTTGGGGTCAACAGAGAAATATGGCTGTCCTTGTAGGATACTGTAGACTATTCTGGCACTGTTTCCATAGGTGGGGTCGTCCGCATCGGTTGCTGTGACTTGCAACACAGATGTGCCTTAAAAAACAAACAAACAAACAAAAATCCAGCACATTAGTCTTGTTGTTTCTTTAAAAGGTTTACAAATGTTAATGCAACTATGAGTTATGGCTACTTTCAGCTGCTTCTTTGCCACAAGAGGTCACCACAGCGGGCAGCTCCACATGTTTGATTTGGCAGTTTTATCCTTGATGACCTTCCTGCCTGCCACAACCCAAGCTATAACTGTGCAATTGTTTTTTTTAACAAATAGATTCATGTAAAAAAAATTATTTCCATGCAAAATATTAATAATAGTAATTTGAATATGGGATAACAGTGCTAGATTCAGAATGATATGATATGATATTTAAAATGCTGGGCATCTCTTAACTTTTTTTTTTTCTTAACTTTTTCTCTTAACTTATCCATAAATTCTGAACTATTGTTGCAATAAATAAAGAAATGAAACTAAATTAAAAAAAATCTTGCCTGCAGAATGTCATGAGCTATGTCATGTCATGTAAAAAGATCATTTGTGTTTCCGATTACGCTTGAATGGGAAATTTTTATTTATTTATTTTTTTTGTTATTTAGAAATTAAACACTTGGAGTGTTACTCATTACAAGGTTCATTAACTCATTATAATTACTTGATGAGTAGACTGTAATTGGACTACAGGCTAAAACATTATATATGTATATGTATGTGTATTTAGAGGTAGATCTAGAGGCATGCAGATAGATAAAGTATAAATGTCTTAAGGCATCTGGACACTTGCTTTCTTGTGCTCCTTAGAGAATTAAACTATATTAAACAAGAAAACTGAAAAAGGGAAACTCACTCTACTGTGTCCCACCAAATATGATTTATTTTTTCCTTGGAATCCTGCTGGAGCAGAGGAAAATGCCAGCCATAATGAAGCGTGTACCTCACAGTATGCCTGTGTACTCTCAGCCTCGCAGCGGAAATTGTGCCGGGAATTATTTGGACTTCATCACCTCTGGGATTGCTCTGGAAACTCAACTGGTTCTAAATCATCTGTCAATTAAAACTTATTAGAACATGATTTAACTGACAGACCTTAGCTTGTTCCCTGTTACAGGCATAAGCAACGTCTCTATAAATCGTAGCAGAAACGACAAAACAGCTTTACTCTGCTTTCTATTTGGTGTTTGCGTGTATGTGTGTGGGTAATGTTTTGCTGTAATATCCCAGTAGAGACTTTAAACTGACTGCAAGCGGAGCCATGCAGACTGGACCAGACTGTGTTTTTTGAGGGTAAAGACTTCATTTCAGGATTACGTTTAGAATTAATGTTCAGGTTAGACTCTAATTTATGGTGGTTAAGGTAGGGTTAAGGGGCTAAAGGCTGCATTATATGAGGGAGTGTCCCCACAGGGATAGCATATATAATGTTTTTGTGTGTACGGCTGCTGGAAGAGGCGGTAACAGGTTCGTGTTAACGCATATTCTGGGTGATAATGCACTCATTATGCTTCCCTAATACACTGTACAGTGTGCTTGGCTTTGCTCACAACGCACTTCAACTCAAGTGTTCAAGTACTCAGTGTATATATGTACTGTATATTTACAGTTATTAACTTGATGAGTTCTACATTAAAAGGTCTGATTGTACTCAGCAGAAAATGAACACTTAAATCTAATTTCTAAAAGAACAGAGAAGTTAAATGGAAATCTGTTTTTTTTTCAGGACTTTTAAGGTCACTGTACCTTCATTTCATGTTGCAGTCTTCCAAGGGATTAACACTTTTACACCACAAATAGCTGGTGGCTGCTTCACCATCATGTCTTACACAACCACTCTAACTAAAGTGGAGGCTGGAAACTTTTACCAGCTGAACTATGGAAAACATTGCTTAACCTAAACCCTGTTTACAATTTTTACATCTAATTTCATTACCTTATTTAAAGATTTTAGCAATATTTCTGTCATACGGGACAACAAATTAACTTTAAAGGGATAACGGCTCGTCTGACTGTGAAACTGGATAATGAGGTTACCAGTAGATTATTCTCACAACCTGAGTCACGTCTCTTGTGTTAGCTTCTTTCCTAGTTTGGGATAAATTAACTTGAAATGTGAAAGCAAAAACAACATGTGCTACAAGTACATTAGAACAAAATGTATCTGTGCTTTCTCATAGATAACAGCATCTACTGGAAATAGCAAGAGATAAAAAAAAATAAGTCAAATGGGTGCAAGCATTACATTTTATTATGCTCATTAAGAGTTTAAGACTTACCTGATTGTGAGATTCTGCTTAACATTCTTATCAATAACATTTATATTCCCAATAACACGCATTTAATCTAAACTATTCATTTAAACAGGGGGCTATCCAAGCCTTTGGGTTTTGAAACCACTAACTTTTCCCTTTAAAGAAAAGAGCAACTATAACTCAGTCTCAAGTGGGAAAGATAAAGCAGGAAATTGATACTCCTTTCATCTTGCACTCAAAATATAAGTGTTCAATTAAATAAAAGGAATGAAACAGTTGGACAACCTGGAGCATGCCCAGCTGATCAATTTAGACAGGAAAAAGAACATCACAACCAATTAGTTGCTATACTCCAAGACAGCCCTTTCCCACACTTGGGAGCTCCGGTATTGACAAATGCAGGGGGATTAGCGCTTTAGAGTGTGATGACAGTTGATTGTTACAGCCGATTTGATGCTGCAGATGCCAAACCAAAGAGGAATTACTTTAATGGACAAGAGAGGGTGGGGTGGGGTGGGGG
>NW_005187438.1:1896039-1909876 GCF_000239375.1 Pundamilia nyererei | reverse complement strand
GGGGGGGGAGAAGGCTAATTATTTTCCTCTTCACAGTCCTTGATTTCCTCCCTTGGGTCATCAATGGTGATTGATTCTTATTGTGAAACCGATGACGAAGTTTGCAGCGAACATGGGAACTTTAGAATAAGAAGTCTTGTTGGAACTAAACTAAGAATGCCAATATAGAAATTAGTGCTGTTTTCATTAACCTATAATGAATTCATTTGTGCTGACGATTACAGCAACTGCTGAATTTTTTTAATTCATTGTGGAGTTTAAAACATGTGTAAGAGGAAGACTCTCCCTTTAATGTACTTAAAACTGGACCCAAAAACCTAATGATAGTCTGTAAACAAGGTATCACAGCATACAGTGCTAAAGCACACTCTCAAAAGAGATTAAGGCATGCGCCTGACACTTCTGAGAAAGAAACATACTGACTAGAAATATATGTTCATGAGGCCTGCCATGAATAATCATGAACACAACCAGGAAGATATTGACTGTTTATAAAGAGGGAGCGTACAGGTCTGCTGGGGTTTGCATATTTAATTTCTTTTATCACATTTCCGTCTCGCTCCTGCATGGAGCTGATGAAGTTATTAATTTTCTGTTTAAAGAATTTTCCAGTAACTCAGGAGATTCCTTTAGACAGATGGATAGAAATGGAATGTTTTCAACAAACTGTCAGCGCCAAGAATTTATTATCACATTGTATACCGAGTAAAATTGCTCTGACAGCAGTTTGGCTACCATTTGGACAACCTACATATTTTGAAAGAGTGTTGTGAAATATTAGAGTAACGTTTTTGAGCTATTGTGTCTTGAGGCAGAATCCACTGGACTGAGAAAATGGTGGTTATTGTTCACACAACCTAAAAACAGAACAAGAGAGTAAAGAAATACAACATAGATGTTCGCCACAAGATGCTATGCGTATGGGACGCTGTCTCGGTGGAGGTGGATAGAGGCTTTACTTTTCTCCGTGATATGGAAGACTTCACTGTCTCAATGGCGGGGATTGCTGCAGAGCCACTATTGAGTGCTTTGTAAAGACCTGCCCACCAGGGACGGAAACCATCGCAGCAACCAGAAAACAAAGATGAGAAAGAGGACTTTGCTGGCTTACAGAACATCAAACATTCTGGAGAACATTATCGCAGAGGACAAACCAGAATGCTGCACGGGGTAATGACATATTTGATAGTGGTTCTTCACACTTATATCTTTAAATCCATCTTGTTGGAGCTTTGGGTTGTACTTTAGTGTGTAAAGGCAAAGATCTAACTGTAATTTATTGTTTTGTTTTACGTTTTTTTCTTTTTTTAAGATGATGGATTAAAAAGGATTATAAACATGAAGAAGATTTGAAAAGCAACAAAAGTTTTTCATCTCTCAAACCATTCAAATGGAGGCTTACTGCTATTGGCAGTAGAGAACAATCACTTGAAGGTCCAGTATATTTTGAAGAGCTACTCACCCACTTCAGACATCTCAGGGACCGAAGCTACAAAGGGTCCATCTGGAAATTTGGGTGCATTGTCATTGATGTCTTGTACTTTGATGATGAATTCTGACTTTGGTTCCAGGGCCTCCTCTGTGTTACGGTCCAATGCTTGCGCATGGAGGACATAATGTGTTTTCCGCTCCCGATCCAAGCTCTTAGTGGCATGAATATCCCCTGTCACCTCATCGATGATAAATATAGTCCCAGCTCCTTCCCCGCTCAGAATGTACCTGACAGATCCATCACCTTTGTCTGAGTTTGAGTGAAGCTGGAATGAAAAACAGACAAAGTGTGTGTGAATATGGAGAAAAAACAGTGCAAAGTCAAATTTCTTCTTAACAACTGCAAAATACCTGCAAGATAAAATTACTAAGGCACACTTAAAGTCTGTTTTAAAGTCTGTTTTAAGCTTTTCTCATTTTAATTACAACTTCATCATGAAATTAATTGGAATATCTGCAGATTTTGGTCTTAGTAACATGAAGGCTTTGGAGTCTTGGAAATGATCTGTAGAAAAACTGATAAAATACTGTTGAAAAATATTAAAATTAGTATTAGAATTGTAACATCTAACTTGAAAATCCTTTCTCTGGCTCATGCTAAAGTAATGCATCCTTGGAGATTGAGGTTTTTGGGGGACAATCCTTCCAAAGCTGCTCTTCTTTCTCACCAGGGGAGAGAAGAAGAGAAAACCAAGCCACTTATTAAGCCATAATTGTTACCAAAAGGGTTAAGATTTTTATCCCCACAGCTCAGCAGGCGGTTAGATATGAATAATATTTTACTATTTTACAGAATGTCAAAAGAAGGATATAATGGTATTAAGATTCAGAACAATTTAATTTTTTCATCTTTAAGCAATAAAAAAGCATCTGGTTTGAGGGAAGATTTAGTCTATGGAGACACATAGATGGTACATATGCACTAAATAAATAATTTATATTAGTTGTAAAGACTAAATAGTAAGCAGCACAACACAAAAGGTGAAAGAACATAAACTCATACAAACTGATATTTTCAGTGGATCAGTGGAAACAATTTCTCACATTAACTATTTTTAGCTGAGAAGTAATAAATCACAGTCACATTTCTGTTCAATGACAATTAGCAGCATCTGTCATAGCACTAAATTTTCACAGTCACCAACAGTTCCTAACAGAGGACCACAGAGGGTAAATCATAGACACGCTAAAGAAAAAACATTAAAAAAATCAGTATTTATTAAAAAATGCAAACACAGACAAGAAACAAGCTGGGATTCGTTTGATTTGCAGGGGTGCAGCAGCAGTGTTTCCAGGGAGACACAAGTCAAAGCCTTAGATGCCTAAACTAGTTTGTCAACAAATAACCTTCCCCACTGACATATCGAGTTTGGGCTCAGCGATATGAAACTTAAAAACACTGAACGCAATAAAGAATTTCCTCAGTGCTTTGTCAGCTTAAGAATATCAACCTTTTTGTCCTTGAGATGGAACACACTCTCCCAAATTCAGTTTGACAAGGACCAAATGATGATAATGTACAGTATATGCAGTATTATAATACAAACCTAAACCAAATAAGATAGAAAACCCTCTGCATAGCACACCCTCTCAAACCACAGCAATTAGACCCATTTCCTAGATGAGATAAAGAAGCAGTAAGGCTCTCATAGAAACACTGGAGCAACATTACTGTGAAGCAGTTGCTTTTGTATTAGCACAAGACATTAATGAGAACTTTAAACCAATGGAACATAACTGGTACAAGTATTTAGCTTTCTGGCTGTATCATTTTACAAAGTAAGAGTCACAAAGGCTTATACTGAAAATCATTTGACAAAGAATTGTTTATTTCTATAAATAATTAAAGTGATTATTTTTAGTGTATATGAAAGTGTTGGTAATGTGCTATCAAGGATTTTTAATAAGTGGCCAGCTAGCAGCTTTGATTTTATTGTGGGGGGGGAAGAAAAAGGACTGGTGCAGCGTCTGAATTAGGACACAGCTAAAATGTTTTGAAGTGCAGAACTGAAGACAAGACAGCCCATTTTCAAAGTAACCTAAATATAGTAGCAATTCATCTTACCATTCAATTCATTGAGCGCATTTAGGAGTGCACTCGTTATTGACTAAGACTCATCATATTGTTTCTTTTTTGTGTTTGCTTTTTGCATCACAAGAAAAGCTGTATAACCTCCCTGTAACATGCAATAGGACGTGTGATGTTAAAGCGCAGCTCTATTTTCACTTTCATGTGAGTAAAAGAAAAGCTGAATTAGAATAGCAAAGAAGGACACATAGTCTAAAATGTACAATCGTTATAGAATACACAGAGTTATTTAACATGTCCTCAGCAAGGGGTCCTCTGGCCACATCTAATCAAAACCTGGACTAGCAAATAAATGACTAATTAGAAAGCTGCAGCTGATTGCAGCCTGACTCTTGATGAGAGCTGACTGTCCTTTCTGTGGTAAATATCAAGCCTGTAATTAGATAAGCAGTCAAAGATCCTGTTGAATTAGGTGGTTAATCAGCTTCTTGATTGTACTAATATGAACCTACAAAGCAAGAAATCAGGATGTGTCCACATACTAGTGGACACAAGTTACTTTTCAGACATGATTTGACCCACTTTTAATTCAGTTCCAGCAATTTAGAAATATTAGCTTCAAGTGTTGGCTGTAAAAGGATAATCGAATCACCCAATATATTAAATAATTCAAACATAGAGAATTACAGATATTACTTAACAGTTCAATTCTATATCTTCAACATGCACGTATTCGCTTCTATCAAGCAGCACTCTGCTCTAGCTCATAAACAATTTTGCCTCCAGTCAGACTGCTAATTTAGCCATTGACTTGTTTTGAAGGGAGTTAATATATTATGCTTGGCAAAAGCACAAACCAATGATGCACATGGTGATGATTGCCTTCCAAAATCTATGGATGACGAATGATTGTTAACAGGTTGCGGGTCGTTACATAAACACCATAGGCTCAAAGTACAGCAGCTGAGAATAAAACAATAAGACAATGAACGTTTAAATCAAAGGAGTTTAATGAGCAATAAGGATGCCTGCTCAGTATGGTAAGTGGTCTTGACTCATCTTCATGATAGACATGTAGCACATGCAATGCCTTTGATAAATAGTCTGTCCATTTTGATCATCAACATGTTCAAGCTCCCCAACCTTCTCTGCTAATAAATATGGTCTCTTCAGCATTTTTAGAGTTTCTCTAGTCCATTTACCTTGCTGCCTTAGAAGACACGGTTCTGCTATAAAAAGTAAATCACAACCATAGGTGTTCAGCAAAATATAACTGAGGTAAATTTTCCCTTCATTACATTTAATATTTCAGAGTTTATAACATTTACTCATCGGCCACTTTTTGCATCTGTACAACTGCTTGTTAATGCAAGTTGATTTCCAGCTTGGCAGCAATTCAGTGCATTTAAGAATGTAGACATAGTCAACACGATGTGCTAAAGTTCAAACTGAGCATCAGAATAAGGGAAACAGTGGATTTACATGACTTTGAATGTGGCATGGTTGTTTGTGCCAGTGTTTATGGAGAGTGATCTGAAAAAGAGAACGTATCCAGTGTATGGCAGTTTTTTGTTGATGCCAGAGGTCACAGCTGATAGAAAGGCAACAGTGAATAATACACAACTTGTTAAACTAAAGTATGCAGAAACGCTTCTCTGAATGTAGAGCAATGGGAAATGGAAGCACAGGAGCTACAGTTGTAGAAAACCACACCATGCGCCACTCCTGTCAAATGAGAACTGCTAACAATTTGCAAAGATTGAAAAAAAAAATGTCGCCTGGTCTGACGAGTCTTGATTTCTGCTGCAACTTTTGGATGGCAGGGTCAGAACTTGGCACGACATGAAAGGATGGATCCATCCTTCTGGGCATCAACAGTTCAGGCTAACAGTGGTGGTATAATGGTGCAGGGGATAATTTCTTGGCACACTCTGGGCTCCCTATTCCCTCCTTATTCGCTCCCTAAACAATATTTTAAACACCTCAGCCTACCTGAGTATTGTTGCTGACCGTGTCAGCATTCTGACAGCTGCTTCTAACGAGATAAAAAACCATGTCCCAAAGCTCAAATCTTCTCAAACTTGTTTGTTGAACATGACAATGAGTTCACAAATGCCTTCCACAGTCATCAGCTCTCACTCCAGTAGAGCACCTTTGGGATGTGGTGGAACAGTAGACTTGCATTATGGATGTTCAGCTAACAAATCTGCAGCAACTGCATGACACAGTCACAATAGACCAAAATCTCTAAAAAATGTTTCCAGCACCTTGTTGAATCTGTACCAAAAAGAATGAAAACAGTTCAGAAGATGCCCTGGAATTAGCAAGGTGTATGTATTAAAGTGAGAGGTTGTGAGTGGACTTGATCCTCATGTGAAACGATCAGCTTTTCAAATGTATTCATGTTCAAAAAATAGCCCCGTCCCTTCATTTTTGTCCCTTCATTTTGTTGATTTGGATGAATTCTGGGTGAATCATAACATTGCTGTAGGTAACCATCCATTATACCATAAACAGAAATAAATAGTTTCTAAACATAGAGGTGGACTTTCAAACTTTTTTCCCTAGATATTATTTTCCCTTCCAGGCCACAGGTGATCCAAATCACCCAAATGTCGAGTAATTTTACAAAATCTGCCTACTTTGGGGTTTAAATCAACATTATTTTAAAAAGTCTGATAACCTATTTAATCGTAAATACCGTGAAACTTAATAGACTTTACCCAAGACGGTACCCTGACTTTACCACTGTCCCTTTATGGTCCCCATCACTGCTATTAAGGGGGACATTTATACTTCACATATTTCCTCCCCTAACTGTACCAAAACAAGCTTGTGGCAATTTGCTGTCACACTATTTTGAAAACTAGGCTTTATTTCTCTGCAGTGGGTGCTTCCACTACATTCCGCCTTCAGTGTTGGAATATTTTATTTATACTTCATTAATTTTGATCACACGGAAAATTTCATGACATCCTGCCTTAATGCAATTAGTGTCAATTTTGTTAAACCACAGAGCGGGCTTGATGTGAACTTAGCATACATCAAGACCATGTGTGGCAATCCAGATGATGGGGGATTGAAAATGATGGCAATGTCCAAGTCTTGCAGTAAATAATAAATGAAAATGCATGACAATCTTTCACAAATGCTGCCAGGAAAGGTCCAAGAATTTATGAGGAAGGTGAAATATAACCTCTAAACCTTGTTGTTTTGATATCTCTGCACAAAATCTTTGAGGAATTCTTTTCATCCACAGGCCATCAAAACAGGATTGTGTTTATCTCTCTGCCTCTACTGGTGACTATATTAAAGACTAGTCGAATAGATGATTGGCATGTGGCTGGCAGCTGGAAATGCATTTCTGAGGAGTTTAAAGAGATCAACAGAGTCTGGAGCTCTAAAGCTGCATAGCGAAAACACTCCAATGTCAAAGAAAACCAACCTTGTGCTTTCATCATATGCCCACAGGAGCAACCCGGTATCTATAGCGTATCTTCAGTTTCTTTTGTCAACATGCTGTATATTTTCACAGTTTGGGCTACGTAGACTCATTCTTGAGAGTGGCTTGCAACTGTTTGTGTTCACAAGCGAATTGGTACTCAGAGCCAATCAGTTTACTTTTGGTACTGTCAAGCCAATTACAGGAAGAGAAGAGATTTGAGGAAGAGAGGGATCCTCCAACCTGAAAGAAATCTGCAGCTAGAACATAAGTTCTGCAACATTAAACATGGATTTTACTCATTGTAGTCATGCTGGAAAGCATAATAAAGTTAATGGGTCAGACGTAATCAAACTAAAGCTGTAACTTATGATTACAGTAACAGAATCGCCCATTTAGTCTGTCAGAGTTGATGACAAATAGAAATTCTCAAATTACAAATTATGAGTTACTAAAGCATGATGTGAAAAATTGCACCCGCAAATTACAATAACTGAGCAGCACACGAACAATTTCTTCTACACCTGCATATCCTTCGCACATTTTTAACATTTAACCAGGAAACATATTTGAAATGTGTTTTCCGCGAGTGTCTTGGGATGAGACAGGCAGCATAATCTTGGCACATTTTTTGATGGTGGGAGAAACCACGGCGCCCTGTGTAACTCATGCAATCCTGGGTAGCATATAAATGCTCCACACTGACGAGCCCTGTCAGATTACCAGCTGACTACCAGCCTTTGAAAGGGTTCACATTAACAACTGATCAAAATAATCAAATTGTATAGTATTTTCAGTATTTTTCTTTTCTTTTGCTTATTTTTGATTTGTTTTTGTTGTAATATAAGATTGCTGTGTTGAGTTATAGCTGGTTTAATTATATTTATTGTTGCTAATCTTGCACTATGTGCAATTGGTAAATGGCCTGTATTTATATAGCCCTTTACTAGTCCCTAAGGACCCCAAAGCACTTTACACATCCAGTCATCCACCCATTCACACACACACATTCACACACTCACACACCTTTCACTTTTCACACAATTCTTCTGGTGTATTTATTAAATCTTTACAAGTAGAATTAATTAATAAGAGGGTCACACAGTTATGTAGCCTTACAAATGTGGTTTCATACTTTACCCTCCCTGTAAAAGGACCCTGTCTAACAAACCCTGTCTAAATATGTGGACAGCACCTGTCTTTCTATGTAGATGTCCCTGAACACACCATGGCAAAGCTCAGCTGAAGTAATCAGCTGATTTGGCATATCTGGTCTGGGGAGCCAGGATAAAAGCCACTCCAGCTCATTTAGCCTTCTCTCTCCCTCTGTGGCTTTCCATCTGCGACTGTTCATTCTTTGGTGATTTAATTTAGTTCATGCTCCAAAATGCCCCACAACTCACCATGCTCACATACATACACTTAATGGCAGCAATATTTCTGATGAGTACGTGCCACATTTAAACTGATTTTTATCATTAGTTTCAAAGAAATTGTGTACCCAAAAATGTTACTACAACAACAAAACTAATTTGTAACATTTATTATTATTATTATTATTATTATCATCATCAGCTATAATAATTAAGTTACTGGACCCATCCATCCGCTCCCGCTTATCCTTTTCAGGGTCGTGGGGGGCGCTGGAGCCTATCCCAGCTGTCATAGGGCGAAAGGCGGGGTACACCCTGGACAGGTCGCCAGTCTGTCGCAGGGCTAACACATAGGGACAGACAACCATTCACTCGCACATTCACACCTAGTGGCAATTTGGATTGTCCAATTAACCTATCCCCACAAGCTGCATGTCTTTGGATGGTGGGAGGAAGCCGGAGTACCCGGAGGGAACCCACGCAAACATGGGGAGAACATGCAAACTCCACACAGAAAGACCCCGGCCTGATGGTGGAATTGAACTCAGGACCTTCTTGCTGTGCGGCAACAGTGCTAACCACCGTGCCCTCTCATCATATCTAATTTAAAATGGCTGAAAAAAAAAAGAGTTAAGTGTAAAAAGTTTCATAACTTCATATAAATTAACGGGAGAGCTTTAAAAATTCACTTAGTAACACTG
Source organism: Pundamilia nyererei (assembly GCF_000239375.1). Classification (NCBI taxonomy): domain Eukaryota; kingdom Metazoa; phylum Chordata; class Actinopteri; order Cichliformes; family Cichlidae; genus Pundamilia; species Pundamilia nyererei. Next base: position 1,900,840 of record NW_005187438.1, on the reverse strand, counting down.
GCACCAGGGCCTTGGTATTTACAGTCAATAAATAAAACCACTGCTGTGTTTAAACTGTGCAAAGAAATATTTCATACACAAATATGTGATCCCTCAATAATTTCTTACCTGATTTTACTTATAGTCTGAAAACCAACAACAATAAAAAGGCTCATAAAATAAACACAATTTTAAAAGAATACAACATCTTAGCTGAAAGGCTTAAGTGTACATTTTTCTTTTAAAATATTCTGATAGAGAATTCTCCGCACTTCATGAGAGACTCTCGGCTTTCATAATATTAGCTGTCCCACAACTGCAACATTTCTACAAAATAGTGATTATGCCCTAGTTTAATATTTGTTATACAACAGCAGTCGCTTTCTACTCAAAGCGCCTTGAGGCAACTGTTGTGATTTGGCACTATACAAATGAAAATTGAATTGAATTGAATCGAATTGAATCTTAGGCTAACAGCTCCTTGTCCTCCACTTGGTGCTTTTATTTTTTCACATCCACTTTGGTGTCAAACTTTTTGGACTTGAGCCACGGTCCATGTCTCAGGGGCTATGGCATCCAATACCTTGGTTATTGCAGCCAAAGCCTTGCTTTTTGTCCCTAAAAAAAATTGAAGAAAAACATCGGCTCTCCAAAGGAAATTTGTGACTTTTGAAGGTCCTGACACTATAGATTAATTTTCTTCAAACAGCAGTTCTCCTCTTTTTTGGTATAGTTCTCAGGGTTGTCTCTTATGAGAAGATTATAACTTTCTCTATGAAAAACCTTCATGTTTTGTATTCTCTAACGTTTCAATGGTGGTAAGAACAAAAATGGCTGGTGTGCATTCTCCATCTGAAGGTAATTTTCCGTGTACTTTTTCAATTCGAACAATTTTCTGCACGTTATAGTGACTGACCCAATCAGTGTCAATGCAGTGTCAAGTCCCAGTCTGTGTCTGTGCTGCTGATTAAAACTCAGTATAAGTATCAATCTGCAGTTGGTGTGAAAAATGTGAATGAAATCGACATTGTCTGCCCAGTCATCAAGCCTAACCTGGCAAGCATGCTCTGTCAAAACTTTCGGGTGAAGGTTGTGCTTTAGAAATGTAATTTCAAAGGTACAAGTAAGTAGACATGAAAGACTTCGAAGACTAGCTGACTCACAGGGCACAGTGAGCCAATGAAACTTTACACCAAACGGATGTGAATACAAATTTGACAGATTCAGATTTCACAACTGAAAAATATTAAATCCTTTGTTTTATAATGAGAAAGAAACACATCAAAACCACATATCCCTAAGCTTGACCCATCAAATATTGAATTAGCAATTTTCTGCCAACTGATCATCCAATGTATTAACAGATTTTACTACTAAAAGGGACATTATCTAGGAGCTGTTTAGTCCCCCTACATAGCTATTTTTCAACCAACAACATACAGAGAACAAACAGTTCTAAATGCAATGGCAAAAAAATTATAGGTAAAGATTAAAAGTCTTAATTTATGAAATATTGGAACATGAACTATTAAGGCATTAAGTTGTGGCTTAGACATAACCACCATGCCAACAATTCTCTTCCTTCCATTCTTCTCTGCTGAAGAAAGAGAGCTGAATGACTGCCTGGTTCTGCAGCAATCAGGCAAACGGCTTAGAAGCTGTGTGCAAATCAAACCAGAATAACTCTTCTCCCATTACAGGTGGAGACGGGAAAATTACTTAAAGCCTGCCTGTGAACTTAAATGGAGTGTGCAAATATCAACTTCCTAAAATAAAACAGTAACAGAATCTTAACAATTAGGGCTGTGCGATATGACCAAAATCTCATATAAGAATTCTATCATCCCGATAACGATATAAATCACAAAAATGTAACATTTTCTGTAAATTCTGTGAATCTCGGGCAGCTCGACTTGCAGGAAGTGTTTCAAGCTGCGCGTCATGTAGCTGGAGTCGAGTGTTTTAACCGATGCATGAAACTATACATTTTTAGACATAAGTTGTAACGGCCGCCGTTTTCTTTGTGAGTATTTATTACACGGCGTGCTGCCGGGAAAAGCCTGTTCTAACGTTTGAGTCTAAGGTTTATTTTTTAGCACCTGACGGCTCTCTTTTTTTTTTTACTTCTCATCCGTAAATAATCTGCTCTTTCAAGTGATTCAGTTTATTTTGAAAAGTCTCAACAGGATCTTGAGCTTTATTGTGAAACGTTTGTGGAACATAAACAAGCGGACACGCGATGGTGCTAGGCAAGGCAAGGCAAGGCAAGTTTATTTGTATAGCACAATTCAACAACAAGGTGATTCAAAGTGCTTTACAGAGACATTAGAAACAAGAACAAATAAAAAGCATGATTTACTGTTACTGTCGTTGTTGCTAACCACAACGCATAACAACAGTATTAAATATAAGAGAAAGAGAGAACTTTAAGAAATGAATATAGCCACTACAGTGACCATCAGGACGATGAAAAAATATTGCCGGAAACAGTTTATTTTGCGACACCACGAAACAAACGATAGCGTAAAATGAAACGATAGGCGTTTTTATATCGTCATCCGATATATATCGTTATATCGAACAGCCCTATTAACAATTACATCACACTAGCTGCGATACACTCTACTGAGTGCCATCCTGATACATTATTAGTGGCTACGCAGTTTGACCTTCATCTGTTTCCCCCCTTATACTTCTTTTCTCTCCTTCACTAGATCTATCCCATTCATTGTACAAAGCCTGATAATGTATGTGTCTCGTTGGATTGCATTATTGGTGAATGCCCTTTCTAATGACTTTGTAGTATTCAGTGTAGAGATCTACATAATGTATGTGCCTAGCTTCTCTTGTTTTCTCTATGTTTGTTTAAAGGAAGCCACTGTGGAGCTGATATGTTCAATCAATATCAACTGAGTGAAGAAGAATGTTCTCCATGCAGACAGAAAACGAAGTACATAAAATTCTCGATCAGATTTCATACTACATGTCAAATACAACCTTTTTCCAGAAATGAATCTTATCCTATTTCTAACTGGTTTTCCAGAAAGCTAATGTTCAGTCGCATGTTAATTTTATGACCAGTTAAATCAGCCTGGGGACTAGTGGGACACAAAGCAGCGAGTCCATAATTCTAGGTCAACATCTTTGTTTACCAGTGCATGTGCACTGTTGTAGTTTCACAACTCTGTTAATCAGAAAAGCACTAGACAAAGAATAGACACATTTAGTTCATGCTGTTTCTGAAACATTGCTTTGATGTTGAAAGAAGGTCTTTCTAAAGCATGCACAGGAGTTGAAGGTGAGAGTCACACCGAAGAACATTTATTTCATCAACAATGTGCATGGCATGGGGTGAGGGTGGGGGCTTGGAAAGGAAAGAGAAATGAGGAGGCTATGCACCCTTGCTGATAATCAATGTCTTGGCTTCATATTTGCAATTAGTGAAGGGGATGGGTTTGTTTTTGATTAAATCGCGGCTCTTATGCTCCACTCAAGAGGACTTAATCACTTTTTATGTGGGTGTGCTTGATTGTCTGATTATCACCACATTTTGACCATGCTCCCTCCCAATCAACTCTTCTGAGCACCCCCTTCTATTAAATTGATTTGTAACAGTCACAGTAAACCCTGATGATGAAGCACCCGCCTAATGACCATACATCAAGAGGTGGTGATGAGGGGCGTGCTGAAGACATGCCGTTGATGCACATCGCGGATCCGCCCTGATAGTTGTCCTCTATTTTGACATCTGGGGGGAAACGGAATGAGTCGTTGTCTTCGCAGAAGGATGGTTTACTTCTTGATATACAGTAATAAGATTATCACTGTCCCGGAAGCAACTCTGACACTAATTTAACAGCTCTGCCTCTAACCGCTGCTAAATTTGATATTTGAATGAGAGAAATGAAAATGTGAGCACATCAGCTTTTGAAAACTTGAAGCCTCTGCCTCATAGTCAGTCATAGTGAGTGAAGGCAAATGGTTGAGGCTCCAAGTATCTTAAATTGTGCTAATATTGTTGAGTGCTTCAGCAAAAAGAGGAGGGAGTGCACCTTGGAAATAAGGCTTGTCTACATAGTTGTATAATTTTCTGAAGTGTAATTTACTTAACCCAGCTTCCGCTTGTTAATTGTTCTCTTTTGTCAAAGAGTAATTGCGTTGCGTTTAGAATATATAAAAACATATTGATCAGCTTTTCCAAATGAAGACTGATTATAATAAATCATTTGGTTTCTTTAAACTTAATTTTGTGTTCATACAATATGGTCATCATGCAAAGGTTGGTTGTATATTCATACCCAAAGCTTTTTAATAAGGTTTTAATCTTATTTTGATTTGACTTTTTCTTTTCAATTTAGTTTAGTTTGTGTTAGTTTCAATCTTAATGTATGGAGGATATATGCCAGCATTTAAGGACATGTGCACAGGTATTACAATCAGAACACAATCAGAACACGCTGAATCTTACTCTTGTAGACATCCAATGTCTCTGCGAACACATCCACCAGCTAAATTAGAATAACATTTATTTATTTATTTTTTTACAAATATTACAGGGTTTTTTTTTTAGGTGTTTCAATTTGTTTTAACCTTTAAATATCTTTTTTTTCTACATGCCATTTTAGTCAATAACCTTGCTAATAGCTAACCTAATTGATACTGAAATTCATTAATCATTATTATTTTATTATTAATAATAAAAAGTACACAAATTATCCAAACCGTTTGGGTTTCATTCTTAATCATTTTTTGTGTCTGAAATCAAAGTTAAAATTTTTTCTTCCATATGATTATGGGCTCTCCCATTGCTAGTTTTTTTTTT
>NW_005187438.1:1893995-1895210 GCF_000239375.1 Pundamilia nyererei | reverse complement strand
GTGTGTGTGTGTGTGTGTGTGTGTGTGTGTGTGTGTGTGTGTGTGTGTGTGTGTGTGTGTGCTAATAAAGCTAAACCTATTCGAAGCCAGGAAGCAAAACTGGTAAAAATGCAGACACTGTAAGCGACAGACTTATCATAATTGACTATTTTATAAAATTTTATTAAAAAAGTTACCTGCTCGGGGTGAAATATTGCCTTTATAGTACAGGCTTCTGCTCAAACATTGGTAAATAAAACCAGCAAATTGTTCAACAAGGAGTCTAACTTAAGATGCTGCATTAACCAGATTTGGTTCAAACAGCTGTGAATGTGTTCGACCGGAGTTAAGTGCATCCATGACTAATGGGGGGGGGGATCGTTATCAATGGAACTTATTGCCTATATTCACCATGGCAACTTGTAAATAAACAGCAACACCTTAATTTTTAATCCAGTGGAGAGAGGAATATGAATCCATGTCTGTGTGGATGATGATGATGTCCTTTTATTCAGTGCCATGCAGTCATCATTTATCAACTTTACATTTATTATAGTTAATAAATGTAGCTGTAATCCCAGTTTACTGTGGGATTAACCAGTTTACTTACAGGTCTGTGACTTTCAGAACCAGTAAGACTCATTTAGTTGATTTCCTGGAGATGTGGAGGTTCAAACTTCAGACAACATATATTTAAAAATGTTGCCCAGCATTTTACTGTATTTCATCGTGCCAGCATGTTTTTAAGATGAAACATTAAAACTCTGCTTTTAATCCAGTTTTAGAAACATGACTCATGTTCACATCATCTCCAAGATCCAATCTGTGAGTGTTGCTGATCACCAAAAACAAAAAAAAAAAAGATTCCTACAATAGGAAACAGTAAATGTTTCAGTGTAGAGGAACTGATGTTAGGCCAGCTGCTGATTCTAAACGGACTTGAGGTGTGAATGTGAGCGTGAACGGTTGTCTCTGTGTGTTAGCCCTGCGACAGATTGGAGACCTGTCCAGGGTGCACCCTGGCTCTCGCCCTGTGACCGCTGGCATAGGCTGTCACATTGCAACCCTTAACTGTATAGGCAGAGGGAACACAAATGGACGGATGGAAATAACAAGCTAATGTCTAACCTGAGCATAAACGGATGCAAATTAATGCGCTCTGAAGAATGATGAAATGACTCCAAATATCAATCGCTTAGCTTAGGTGCATCAGGAGGGGAGGAGTCAAGGTTTTTT